>NW_027211738.1:0-312500 GCF_022749685.1 Semicossyphus pulcher
AAGATGAAATCAGTTAACGATGAAATCAGTTAAAGAGATGAAATCAGTTAAATGAAGATGAAATCAGTTACGATGAAATCAGTTAACGATGAAATCAGTTAACGATGAAATCAGTTAAATGAAGATGAAATCAGTTAACGATGAAATCAGTTAACGATGAAATCAGTTAAATGAAGATGAAATCAGTTAACGATGAAATCAGTTAACGATGAAATCAGTTAAATGAAGATGAAATCAGTTAACGATGAAATCAGTTAACGATGAAATCAGTTAACGATGAAATCAGTTAAATGAAGATGAAATCAGTTAACGATGAAATCAGTTAACGATGAAATCAGTTAAATGAAGATGAAATCAGTTAACGATGAAATCAGTTAACGATGAAATCAGTTAACGATGAAATCAGTTAAATGAAGATGAAATCAGTTAACGATGAAATCAGTTAACGATGAAATCAGTTAAAGATGAAATCAGTTAAATGAAGATGAAATCAGTTAACGATGAAATCAGTTAACGATGAAATCAGTTAAATGAAGATGAAATCAGTTAACGATGAAATCAGTTAACGATGAAATCAGTTAACGATGAAATCAGTTAAATGAAGATGAAATCAGTTAACGATGAAATCAGTTAAAGATGAAATCAGTTAACGATGAAATCAGTTAAATGAAGATGAAATCAGTTAACGATGAAATCAGTTAACGATGAAATCAGTTAACGATGAAATCAGTTAAATGAAGATGAAATCAGTTAACGATGAAATCAGTTAACGATGAAATCAGTTAAATGAAGAATGAAGATGAAATCAGTTAACGATGAAATCAGTTAATGAAGATGAAATCAGTTAACGATGAAATCAGTTAACGATGAAATCAGTTAACGATGAAATCAATTAACGATGAAATCAGTTAAATGAAGATGAAATCAGTTAACGATGAAATCAGTTAAAGATGAAATCAGTTAAATGAAGAATGAAGATGAAATCAGTTAACGATGAAATCAGTTAAATGAAGATGAAATCAGTTAACGATGAAATCAGTTAACGATGAAATCAGTTAACGATGAAATCAGTTAACGATGAAATCAGTTAAATGAAGATGAAATCAGTTAACGATGAAATCAGTTAAAGATGAAATCAGTTAAATGAAGAATAGAAGATGAAATCAGTTAACGATGAAATCAGTTAAATGAAGATGAATCAGTTAACGATGAAATCATTAACGATGAAATCAGTTAACGATGAAATCAGTTAACGATGAAATCAGTTAAATGAAGATGAAATCAGTTAACGATGAAATCAGTTAACGATGAATCAGTTAAATGAAGAATGAAGATGAAATCAGTTAACGATGAAATCAGTTAAAGATGAAATCAGTTAACGATGAAATCATTAACGATGAAATCAGTTAACGATGAAATCAGTTAAATGAAGATGAAATCAGTTAACGATGAAATCAGTTAAATGAAGAATGAAGATGAATCAGTTAACGATGAAATCATTAACGATGAAATCAGTTAACGATGAAATCAGTTAAATGAAGATGAAATCAGTTAACGATGAAATCAGTTAACGATGAAATCAGTTAAATGAAGAATGAAAATGAAATCAGTTAACGATGAAATCAGTTAACGATGAAATCAGTTAACGATGAAATCAGTTAAATGAAGATGAAATCAGTTAACGATGAAATCAGTTAACGATGAAATCAGTTAAATGAAGATGAAATCAGTTAACGATGAAATCAGTTAACGATGAAATCAGTTAACGATGAAATCAGTTAAATGAAGATGAAATCAGTTAACGATGAAATCAGTTAACGATGAAATCAGTTAACGATGAAATCAGTTAAATGAAGATGAAATCAGTTAACGATGAAATCAGTTAAATGAAGAATAGAAATGAAATCAGTTAAATGAAGATGAAATCAGTTAACGATGAAATCAGTTAACGATGAAATCAGTTAAATGAAGATGAAATCAGTTAACGATGAAATCAGTTAACGATGAAATCAGTTAACGATGAAATCAGTTAACGATGAAATCAGTTAAATGAAGATGAAATCAGTTAACGATGAAATCAGTTAAATGAAGATGAAATCAGTTAACGATGAAATCAGTTAAAGATGAAATCAGTTAACGATGAAATCAGTTAACGATGAAATCAGTTAACGATGAAATCAGTTAAATGAAGATGAAATCAGTTAACGATGAAATCAGTTAAATGAAGAATGAAAATGAAATCAGTTAAATGAAGATGAAATCAGTTAACGATGAAATCAGTTAACGATGAAATCAGTTAACGATGAAATCAGTTAAATGAAGATGAAATCAGTTAACGATGAAATCAGTTAACGATGAAATCAGTTAACGATGAAATCAGTTAACGATGAAATCAGTTAAATGAAGATGAAATCAGTTAACGATGAAATCAGTTAACGATGAAATCAGTTAAATGAAGATGAAATCAGTTAACGATGAAATCAGTTAACGATGAAATCAGTTAACGATGAAATCAGTTAAATGAAGATGAAATCAGTTAACGATGAAATCAGTTAAATGAAGAATGAAAATGAAATCAGTTAAATGAAGATGAAATCAGTTAACGATGAAATCAGTTAACGATGAAATCAGTTAACGATGAAATCAGTTAAATGAAGAATGAAAATGAAATCAGTTAACGATGAAATCAATTAACGATGAAATCAGTTAACGATGAAATCAGTTAAATGAAGATGAAATCAGTTAACGATGAAATCAGTTAACGATGAAATCAGTTAAATGAAGATGAAATCAGTTAACGATGAAATCAGTTAACGATGAAATCAATTAAATGAAGATGAAATCAGTTAACGATGAAATCAGTTAAATGAAGAATGAAAATGAAATCAGTTAAATGAAGATGAAATCAGTTAACGATGAAATCAGTTAACGATGAAATCAGTTAAATGAAGATGAAATCAGTTAACGATGAAATCAGTTAACGATGAAATCAGTTAACGATGAAATCAGTTAAATGAAGAATGAAAATGAAATCAGTTAAATGAAGATGAAATCAGTTAACGATGAAATCAGTTAAAGATGAAATCAGTTAACGATGAAATCAGTTAACGATGAAATCAGTTAACGATGAAATCAGTTAAATGAAGATGAAATCAGTTAACGATGAAATCAGTTAAATGAAGAATGAAAATGAAATCAGTTAAATGAAGATGAAATCAGTTAACGATGAAATCAGTTAACGATGAAATCAGTTAACGATGAAATCAGTTAAATGAAGATGAAATCAGTTAACGATGAAATCAGTTAACAATGAAATCAGTTAAATGAAGATGAAATCAGTTAACGATGAAATCAGTTAACGATGAAATCAGTTAACGATGAAATCAGTTAACGATGAAATCAGTTAAATGAGATGAAATCAGTTAAAGATGAAATCAGTTAACGATGAAATCAGTTAACGATGAAATCAGTTAAATGAAGATGAAATCAGTTAACGATGAAATCAGTTAACGATGAAATCAATTAACGATGAAATCAGTTAAATGAAGATGAAATCAGTTAACGATGAAATCAGTTAAGATGAAATCAGTTAAATGAAGAATGAAGATGAAATCAGTTAACGATGAAATCAGTTAAATGAAGATGAAATCAGTTAACGATGAAATCAGTTAACGATGAAATCAGTTAACGATGAAATCAGTTAACGATGAAATCAGTTAAATGAAGATGAAATCAGTTAACGATGAAATCAGTTAAATGAAGATGAAGATGAAATCAGTTAACGATGAAATCAGTTAACGATGAAATCAGTTAACGATGAAATCAGTTAAATGAAGATGAAATCAGTTAACGATGAAATCAGTTAACGATGAAATCAGTTAAATGAAGAATGAAATGAAATCAGTTAACGATGAAATCAGTTAACGATGAAATCAGTTAACGATGAAATCAGTTAAATGAAGATGAAATCAGTTAACGATGAAATCAGTTAACGATGAAATCAGTTAATGAGATGAAATCAGTTAACGATGAAATCAGTTAACGATGAAATCAGTTAACGATGAAATCAGTTAAATGAAGATGAAATCAGTTAACGATGAAATCAGTTAACGATGAAATCAGTTAACGATGAAATCAATTAAATGAAGATGAAATCAGTTAACGATGAAATCAGTTAACGATGAAATCAGTTAAATGAAGATGAAATCAGTTAAATGAAGATGAAATCAGTTAACGATGAAATCAGTTAACGATGAAATCAGTTAAATGAAGATGAAATCAGTTAAGATGAAATCAGTTAACGATGAAATCAGTTAACGATGAAATCAGTTAAATGAAGATGAAATCAGTTAACGATGAAATCAGTTAACGATGAAATCAATTAACGATGAAATCAGTTAAATGAAGATGAAATCAGTTAACGATGAAATCAGTTAAAGATGAAATCAGTTAAATGAAGAATGAAGATGAAATCAGTTAACGATGAAATCAGTTAATGAAGATGAAATCAGTTAACGATGAAATCAATTAACGATGAAATCAGTTAACGATGAAATCAATTAACGATGAAATCAGTTAAATGAAGATGAAATCAGTTAACGATGAAATCAGTTAAAGATGAAATCAGTTAAATGAAGAATGAAGATGAAATCAGTTAACGATGAAATCAGTTAAATGAAGATGAAATCAGTTAACGATGAAATCAATTAACGATGAAATCAGTTAACGATGAAATCAATTAACGATGAAATCAGTTAAATGAAGATGAAATCAGTTAACGATGAAATCAGTTAAAGATGAAATCAGTTAAATGAAGAATGAAGATGAAATCAGTTAACGATGAAATCAGTTAAATGAAGATGAAATCAGTTAACGATGAAATCAATTAACGATGAAATCAGTTAACGATGAAATCAGTTAACGATGAAATCAGTTAAATGAAGATGAAATCAGTTAACGATGAAATCAGTTAAAGATGAAATCAGTAAATGAAGAATGAAGATGAAATCAGTTAACGATGAAATCAGTTAAATGAAGATGAAATCAGTTAACGATGAAATCAGTTAACGATGAAATCAGTTAACGATGAAATCAGTTAAATGAAGATGAAATCAGTTAACGATGAAATCAGTTAAATGAAGAATGAAGATGAAATCAGTTAACGATGAAATCAATTAACGATGAAATCAGTTAACGATGAAATCAGTTAAATGAAGATGAAATCAGTTAACGATGAAATCAGTTAACGATGAAATCAGTTAAATGAAGAATGAAATGAATCAGTTAACGATGAAATCAGTTAACGATGAAATCAGTTAACGATGAAATCAGTTAATGAAGATGAAATCAGTTAACGATGAAATCAGTTAACGATGAAATCAGTTAAATGAAGATGAAATCAGTTAACGATGAAATCAGTTAACGATGAAATCAGTTAACGATGAAATCAGTTAATGAAGATGAAATCAGTTAACGATGAAATCAGTTAACGATGAAATCAGTTAACGATGAAATCAATTAAATGAAGATGAAATCAGTTAACGATGAAATCAGTTAAATGAAGAATGAAAATGAAATCAGTTAAATGAAGATGAAATCAGTTAACGATGAAATCAGTTAACGATGAAATCAGTTAAATGAAGATGAAATCAGTTAACGATGAAATCAGTTAACGATGAAATCAGTTAACGATGAAATCAATTAAATGAAGATGAAATCAGTTAACGATGAAATCAGTTAAATGAAGATGAAATCAGTTAACGATGAAATCAGTTAAAGATGAAATCAGTTAACGATGAAATCAGTTAACGATGAAATCAGTTAACGATGAAATCAGTTAATGAAGATGAAATCAGTTAACGATGAAATCAGTTAAATGAAGAATGAAAATGAAATCAGTTAAATGAAGATGAAATCAGTTAACGATGAAATCAGTTAACGATGAAATCAGTTAACGATGAAATCAGTTAAATGAAGATGAAATCAGTTAACGATGAAATCAGTTAACGATGAAATCAGTTAAATGAAGATGAAATCAGTTAACGATGAAATCAGTTAACGATGAAATCAGTTAACGATGAAATCAGTTAACGATGAAATCAGTTAAATGAAGATGAAATCAGTTAACGATGAAATCAGTTAACGATGAAATCAGTTAAATGAAGATGAAATCAGTTAACGATGAAATCAGTTAACGATGAAATCAGTTAAATGAAGATGAAATCAGTTAACGATGAAATCAGTTAACGATGAAATCAGTTAACGATGAAATCAGTTAAATGAAGATGAAATCAGTTAACGATGAAATCAGTTAATGAAGATGAAATCAGTTAACGATGAAATCAGTTAAAGATGAAATCAGTTAACGATGAAATCAGTTAACGATGAAATCAGTTAAATGAAGATGAAATCAGTTAACGATGAAATCAGTTAAATGAGAATGAAATGAAATCAGTTAAATGAAGATGAAATCAGTTAACGATGAAATCAGTTAACGATGAAATCAGTTAACGATGAAATCAGTTAAATGAAGATGAAATCAGTTAACGATGAAATCAGTTAACGATGAAATCAGTTAAATGAAGATGAAATCAGTTAAAGATGAAATCAGTTAACGATGAAATCAGTTAACGATGAAATCAGTTAAATGAAGATGAAATCAGTTAACGATGAAATCAGTTAACGATGAAATCAGTTAACGATGAAATCAATTAACGATGAAATCAGTTAAATGAAGATGAAATCAGTTAACGATGAAATCAGTTAAAGATGAAATCAGTTAAATGAAGAATGAAGATGAAATCAGTTAACGATGAAATCAGTTAAATGAAGATGAAATCAGTTAACGATGAAATCAGTTAACGATGAAATCAGTTAAATGAAGAATGAAGATGAAATCAGTTAACGATGAAATCAATTAACGATGAAATCAGTTAACGATGAAATCAGTTAAATGAAGATGAAATCAGTTAACGATGAAATCAGTTAACGATGAAATCAGTTAAATGAAGAATGAAAATGAAATCAGTTAACGATGAAATCAATTAACGATGAAATCAGTTAACGATGAAATCAGTTAAATGAAGATGAAATCAGTTAACGATGAAATCAGTTAACGATGAAATCAGTTAAATGAAGATGAAATCAGTTAACGATGAAATCAGTTAACGATGAAATCAGTTAAATGAAGATGAAATCAGTTAACGATGAAATCAGTTAACGATGAAATCAGTTAACGATGAAATCAATTAAATGAAGATGAAATCAGTTAACGATGAAATCAGTTAACGATGAAATCAGTTAAATGAAGATGAAATCAGTTAAAGATGAAATCAGTTAACGATGAAATCAGTTAACGATGAAATCAGTTAAATGAAGATGAAATCAGTTAACGATGAAATCAGTTAACGATGAAATCAGTTAACGATGAAATCAGTTAAATGAAGATGAAATCAGTTAACGATGAAATCAGTTAAAGATGAAATCAGTTAAATGAAGATGAAGATGAAATCAGTTAACGATGAAATCAGTTAAATGAAGATGAAATCAGTTAACGATGAAATCAGTTAACGATGAAATCAGTTAAATGAAGATGAAATCAGTTAACGATGAAATCAGTTAATGAAGAATGAAGATGAAATCAGTTAACGATGAAATCAATTAACGATGAAATCAGTTAACGATGAAATCAGTTAAATGAAGATGAAATCAGTTAACGATGAAATCAGTTAACGATGAAATCAGTTAAATGAAGAATGAAAATGAAATCAGTTAACGATGAAATCAGTTAACGATGAAATCAGTTAACGATGAAATCAGTTAAATGAAGATGAAATCAGTTAACGATGAAATCAGTTAACGATGAAATCAGTTAAATGAAGATGAAATCAGTTAACGATGAAATCAGTTAACGATGAAATCAGTTAAATGAAGATGAAATCAGTTAACGATGAAATCAGTTAACGATGAAATCAGTTAACGATGAAATCAATTAAATGAAGATGAAATCAGTTAACGATGAAATCAGTTAACGATGAAATCAGTTAAATGAAGATGAAATCAGTTAAATGAAGATGAAATCAGTTAACGATGAAATCAGTTAACGATGAAATCAGTTAACGATGAAATCAGTTAAATGAAGATGAAATCAGTTAAAGATGAAATCAGTTAACGATGAAATCAGTTAACGATGAAATCAGTTAAATGAAGATGAAATCAGTTAACGATGAAATCAGTTAACGATGAAATCAATTAACGATGAAATCAGTTAAATGAAGATGAAATCAGTTAACGATGAAATCAGTTAAAGATGAAATCAGTTAAATGAAGAATGAAGATGAAATCAGTTAACGATGAAATCAGTTAAATGAAGATGAAATCAGTTAACGATGAAATCAATTAACGATGAAATCAGTTAACGATGAAATCAATTAACGATGAAATCAGTTAAATGAAGATGAAATCAGTTAACGATGAAATCAGTTAAAGATGAAATCAGTTAAATGAAGAATGAAGATGAAATCAGTTAACGATGAAATCAGTTAACGATGAAATCAGTTAACGATGAAATCAATTAACGATGAAATCAGTTAAATGAAGATGAAATCAGTTAACGATGAAATCAATTAACGATGAAATCAGTTAACGATGAAATCAGTTAACGATGAAATCAGTTAAATGAAGAATGAAAATGAAATCAGTTAACGATGAAATCAATTAACGATGAAATCAGTTAACGATGAAATCAGTTAAATGAAGATGAAATCAGTTAACGATGAAATCAGTTAACGATGAAATCAGTTAACGATGAAATCAGTTAAATGAAGATGAAATCAGTTAACGATTAAATCAGTTAACAATGAAATCAGTTAAATGAAGATGAAATCAGTTAACGATGAAATCAGTTAACGATGAAATCAGTTAACGATGAAATCAGTTAAATGAAGATGAAATCAGTTAACGATGAAATCAGTTAACGATGAAATCAGTTAACGATGAAATCAATTAAATGAAGATGAAATCAGTTAACGATGAAATCAGTTAACGATGAAATCAGTTAAATGAAGATGAAATCAGTTAAATGAAGATGAAATCAGTTAACGATGAAATCAGTTAACGATGAAATCAGTTAACGATGAAATCAGTTAAATGAAGATGAAATCAGTTAAAGATGAAATCAGTTAACGATGAAATCAGTTAACGATGAAATCAGTTAAATGAAGATGAAATCAGTTAACGATGAAATCAGTTAACGATGAAATCAATTAACGATGAAATCAGTTAAATGAAGATGAAATCAGTTAACGATGAAATCAGTTAAAGATGAAATCAGTTAACGATGAAATCAGTTAAATGAAGATGAAATCAGTTAACGATGAAATCAGTTAAATGAAGATGAAATCAGTTAACGATGAAATCAGTTAACGATGAAATCAGTTAAATGAAGAATGAAAATGAAATCAGTTAACGATGAAATCAATTAACGATGAAATCAGTTAACGATGAAATCAGTTAAATGAAGATGAAATCAGTTAACGATGAAATCAGTTAACGATGAAATCAGTTAAATGAAGATGAAATCAGTTAACGATGAAATCAGTTAACGATGAAATCAATTAAATGAAGATGAAATCAGTTAACGATGAAATCAGTTAAATGAAGAATGAAAATGAAATCAGTTAAATGAAGATGAAATCAGTTAACGATGAAATCAGTTAACGATGAAATCAGTTAAATGAAGATGAAATCAGTTAACGATGAAATCAGTTAACGATGAAATCAGTTAACGATGAAATCAATTAAATGAAGATGAAATCAGTTAACGATGAAATCAGTTAAATGAAGATGAAATCAGTTAACGATGAAATCAGTTAAAGATGAAATCAGTTAACGATGAAATCAGTTAACGATGAAATCAGTTAACGATGAAATCAGTTAAATGAAGATGAAATCAGTTAACGATGAAATCAGTTAAATGAAGAATGAAAATGAAATCAGTTAAATGAAGATGAAATCAGTTAACGATGAAATCAGTTAACGATGAAATCAGTTAACGATGAAATCAGTTAAATGAAGATGAAATCAGTTAACGATGAAATCAGTTAACAATGAAATCAGTTAAATGAAGATGAAATCAGTTAACGATGAAATCAGTTAACGATGAAATCAGTTAACGATGAAATCAGTTAAATGAAGATGAAATCAGTTAAAGATGAAATCAGTTAACGATGAAATCAGTTAACGATGAAATCAGTTAAATGAAGATGAAATCAGTTAACGATGAAATCAGTTAACGATGAAATCAATTAACGATGAAATCAGTTAAATGAAGATGAAATCAGTTAACGATGAAATCAGTTAAAGATGAAATCAGTTAAATGAAGAATGAAGATGAAATCAGTTAACGATGAAATCAGTTAAATGAAGATGAAATCAGTTAACGATGAAATCAGTTAACGATGAAATCAGTTAACGATGAAATCAGTTAAATGAAGAATGAAGATGAAATCAGTTAACGATGAAATCAATTAACGATGAAATCAGTTAACGATGAAATCAGTTAAATGAAGATGAAATCAGTTAACGATGAAATCAGTTAACGATGAAATCAGTTAAATGAAGAATGAAAATGAAATCAGTTAACGATGAAATCAATTAACGATGAAATCAGTTAACGATGAAATCAGTTAAATGAAGATGAAATCAGTTAACGATGAAATCAGTTAACGATGAAATCAGTTAAATGAAGATGAAATCAGTTAACGATGAAATCAGTTAACGATGAAATCAGTTAACGATGAAATCAGTTACGATGAAATCAGTTAAATGAAGATGAAATCAGTTAACGATGAAATCAGTTAACGATGAAATCAATTAAATGAAGATGAAATCAGTTAACGATGAAATCAGTTAACGATGAAATCAGTTAAATGAAGATGAAATCAGTTAAATGAAGATGAAATCAGTTAACGATGAAATCAGTTAACGATGAAATCAGTTAACGATGAAATCAGTTAAATGAAGATGAAATCAGTTAAAGATGAAATCAGTTAACGATGAAATCAGTTAACGATGAAATCAGTTAAATGAAGATGAAATCAGTTAACGATGAAATCAGTTAACGATGAAATCAATTAACGATGAAATCAGTTAAATGAAGATGAAATCAGTTAACGATGAAATCAGTTAAAGATGAAATCAGTTAAATGAAGAATGAAGATGAAATCAGTTAACGATGAAATCAGTTAAATGAAGATGAAATCAGTTAACGATGAAATCAATTAACGATGAAATCAGTTAACGATGAAATCATTAACGATGAAATCAGTTAAATGAAGATGAAATCAGTTAACGATGAAATCAGTTAACGATGAAATCAGTTAAATGAAGAATGAAGATGAAATCAGTTAACGATGAAATCAGTTAACGATGAAATCAGTTAACGATGAAATCAGTTAACGATGAAATCAGTTAACGATGAAATCAGTTAAATGAAGATGAAATCAGTTAACGATGAAATCAATTAACGATGAAATCAGTTAACGATGAAATCAGTTAAATGAAGATGAAATCAGTTAACGATGAAATCAGTTAACGATGAAATCAGTTAAATGAAGAATGAAATCAGTTAACGATGAAATCATTAACGATGAAATCAGTTAACGATGAAATCAGTTAAATGAAGATGAAATCAGTTAACGATGAAATCAGTTAACGATGAAATCAGTTAACGATGAAATCAGTTAAATGAAGATGAAATCAGTTAACGATGAAATCAGTTAACGATGAAATCAGTTAAATGAAGATGAAATCAGTTAACGATGAAATCAGTTAACGATGAAATCAGTTAAATGAAGATGAAATCAGTTAACGATGAAATCAGTTAAATGAAGAATGAAAGATGAAATCAGTTAAATGAAGATGAAATCAGTTAACGATGAAATCAGTTAACGATGAAATCAGTTAACGATGAAATCAGTTAAATGAAGATGAAATCAGTTAACGATGAAATCAGTTAACGATGAAATCAGTTAACGATGAAATCAGTTAAATGAAGATGAAATCAGTTAACGATGAAATCAGTTAACGATGAAATCAGTTAAATGAAGATGAAATCAGTTAACGATGAAATCAGTTAACGATGAAATCAGTTAAATGAAGAATGAAAATGAAATCAGTTAACGATGAAATCAATTAACGATGAAATCAGTTAACGATGAAATCAGTTAAATGAAGATGAAATCAGTTAACGATGAAATCAGTTAACGATGAAATCAGTTAAATGAAGATGAAATCAGTTAACGATGAAATCAGTTAACGATGAAATCAATTAAATGAAGATGAAATCAGTTAACGATGAAATCAGTTAAATGAAGAATGAAAATGAAATCAGTTAAATGAAGATGAAATCAGTTAACGATGAAATCAGTTAACGATGAAATCAGTTAAATGAAGATGAAATCAGTTAACGATGAAATCAGTTAACGATGAAATCAGTTAACGATGAAATCAATTAAATGAAGATGAAATCAGTTAACGATGAAATCAGTTAAATGAAGATGAAATCAGTTAACGATGAAATCAGTTAAAGATGAAATCAGTTAACGATGAAATCAGTTAACGATGAAATCAGTTAACGATGAAATCAGTTAAATGAAGATGAAATCAGTTAACGATGAAATCAGTTAATGAAGAATGAAAATGAAATCAGTTAAATGAAGATGAAATCAGTTAACGATGAAATCAGTTAACGATGAAATCAGTTAAATGAAGATGAAATCAGTTAACGATGAAATCAGTTAACAATGAAATCAGTTAAATGAAGATGAAATCAGTTAACGATGAAATCAGTTAACGATGAAATCAGTTAAATGAAGATGAAATCAGTTAAAGATGAAATCAGTTAACGATGAAATCAGTTAACGATGAAATCAGTTAACGATGAAATCAGTTAAATGAAGATGAAATCAGTTAACGATGAAATCAGTTAACGATGAAATCAATTAACGATGAAATCAGTTAAATGAAGATGAAATCAGTTAACGATGAAATCAGTTAAAGATGAAATCAGTTAAATGAAGAATGAAGATGAAATCAGTTAACGATGAAATCAGTTAAATGAAGATGAAATCAGTTAACGATGAAATCAGTTAACGATGAAATCAGTTAACGATGAAATCAGTTAAATGAAGATGAAATCAGTTAACGATGAAATCAGTTAAATGAAGAATGAAGATGAAATCAGTTAACGATGAAATCAATTAACGATGAAATCAGTTAACGATGAAATCAGTTAAATGAAGATGAAATCAGTTAACGATGAAATCAGTTAACGATGAAATCAGTTAAATGAAGAATGAAATGAAATCAGTTACGATGAAATCAATTAACGATGAAATCAGTTAACGATGAAATCAGTTAAATGAAGATGAAATCAGTTAACGATGAAATCAGGTAACGATGAAATCAGTTAAATGAAGATGAAATCAGTTAACGATGAAATCAGTTAACGATGAAATCAGTTAAATGAAGATGAAATCAGTTAACGATGAAATCAGTTAACGATGAAATCAGTTAACGATGAAATCAATTAAATGAAGATGAAATCAGTTAACGATGAAATCAGTTAACGATGAAATCAGTTAAATGAAGATGAAATCAGTTAAATGAAGATGAAATCAGTTAACGATGAAATCAGTTAACGATGAAATCAGTTAACGATGAAATCAGTTAAATGAAGATGAAATCAGTTAAAGATGAAATCAGTTAACGATGAAATCAGTTAACGATGAAATCAGTTAAATGAAGATGAAATCAGTTAACGATGAAATCAGTTAACGATGAAATCAATTAACGATGAAATCAGTTAAATGAAGATGAAATCAGTTAACGATGAAATCAGTTAACGATGAAATCAATTAAATGAAGATGAAATCAGTTAACGATGAAATCAGTTAAATGAAGATGAAATCAGTTAACGATGAAATCAGTTAAAGATGAAATCAGTTAACGATGAAATCAGTTAACGATGAAATCAGTTAACGATGAAATCAGTTAAATGAAGATGAAATCAGTTAACGATGAAATCAGTTAATGAAGAATGAAAATGAAATCAGTTAAATGAAGATGAAATCAGTTAACGATGAAATCAGTTAACGATGAAATCAGTTAACGATGAAATCAGTTAAATGAAGATGAAATCAGTTAACGATGAAATCAGTTAACAATGAAATCAGTTAAATGAAGATGAAATCAGTTAACGATGAAATCAGTTAACGATGAAATCAGTTAAATGAAGATGAAATCAGTTAACGATGAAATCAGTTAACGATGAAATCAGTTAATGAAGATGAAATCAGTTAACGATGAAATCAGTTAACGATGAAATCAATTAACGATGAAATCAGTTAAATGAAGATGAAATCAGTTAACGATGAAATCAGTTAAAGATGAAATCAGTTAATGAAGAATGAAGATGAAATCAGTTAACGATGAAATCAGTTAAATGAAGATGAAATCAGTTAACGATGAAATCAGTTAACGATGAAATCAGTTAAATGAAGAATGAAGATGAAATCAGTTAACGATGAAATCAATTAACGATGAAATCAGTTAACGATGAAATCAGTTAAATGAAGATGAAATCAGTTAACGATGAAATCAGTTAACGATGAAATCAGTTAAATGAAGAATGAAAATGAAATCAGTTAACGATGAAATCAATTAACGATGAAATCAGTTAACGATGAAATCAGTTAAATGAAGATGAAATCAGTTAACGATGAAATCAGTTAACGATGAAATCAGTTAAATGAAGATGAAATCAGTTAACGATGAAATCAGTTAACGATGAAATCAGTTAACGATGAAATCAGTTAAATGAAGATGAAATCAGTTAACGATGAAATCAGTTAACGATGAAATCAGTTAACGATGAAATCAATTAAATGAAGATGAAATCAGTTAACGATGAAATCAGTTAAATGAAGAATGAAAATGAAATCAGTTAAATGAAGATGAAATCAGTTAACGATGAAATCAGTTAACGATGAAATCAGTTAAATGAAGATGAAATCAGTTAACGATGAAATCAGTTAACGATGAAATCAGTTAACGATGAAATCAATTAAATGAAGATGAAATCAGTTAACGATGAAATCAGTTAAATGAAGATGAAATCAGTTAACGATGAAATCAGTTAAAGATGAAATCAGTTAACGATGAAATCAGTTAACGATGAAATCAGTTAACGATGAAATCAGTTAAATGAAGATGAAATCAGTTAACGATGAAATCAGTTAAATGAAGAATGAAAATGAAATCAGTTAAATGAAGATGAAATCAGTTAACGATGAAATCAGTTAACGATGAAATCAGTTAACGATGAAATCAGTTAAATGAAGATGAAATCAGTTAACGATGAAATCAGTTAACGATGAAATCAGTTAAATGAAGATGAAATCAGTTAAAGATGAAATCAGTTAACGATGAAATCAGTTAACGATGAAATCAGTTAAATGAAGATGAAATCAGTTAATGAAGATGAAATCAGTTAAATGAAGAATGAAAATGAAATCAGTTAACGATGAAATCAATTAACGATGAAATCAGTTAACGATGAAATCAGTTAAATGAAGATGAAATCAGTTAACGATGAAATCAGTTAACGATGAAATCAGTTAAATGAAGATGAAATCAGTTAACGATGAAATCAGTTAACGATGAAATCACTTAACGATGAAATCAGTTAAATGAAGATGAAATCAGTTAACGATGAAATCAGTTAAATGAAGATGAAATCAGTTAAAGATGAAATCAGTTAACGATGAAATCAGATAACGATGAAATCAGTTAAATGAAGATGAAATCAGTTAACGATGAAATCAGTTAACGATGAATCAGTTAAATGAAGATGAAATCAGTTAACGATGAAATCAGTTAAAGATGAAATCAGTTAACGATGAAATCAGTTAACGATGAAATCAGTTAAATGAAGATGAAATCAGTTAAATGAAGATGAAATCAGTTAACGATGAAATCAGTTAACGATGAAATCAGTTAAATGAAGATGAAATCAGTTAAAGATGAAATCAGTTAACGATGAAATCAGTTAAATGAAGATGAAATCAGTTAAATGAAGATGAAATCAGTTAAATGAAGATGAATCAGTTAAATGAAGAATGAAAATGAAATCAGTTAACGATGAAATCAATTAACGATGAAATCAGTTAACGATGAAATCAGTTAAATGAAGATGAAATCAGTTAACGATGAAATCAGTTAACGATGAAATCAGTTAAATGAAGATGAAATCAGTTAACGATGAAATCAGTTAACGATGAAATCAGTTAACGATGAAATCAGTTAAATGAAGATGAAATCAGTTAACGATGAAATCAGTTAACGATGAAATCAGTTAACGATGAAATCAATTAAATGAAGATGAAATCAGTTAACGATGAAATCAGTTAAATGAAGAATGAAAATGAAATCAGTTAAATGAAGATGAAATCAGTTAACGATGAAATCAGTTAACGATGAAATCAGTTAAATGAAGATGAAATCAGTTAACGATGAAATCAGTTAACGATGAAATCAGTTAACGATGAAATCAATTAAATGAAGATGAAATCAGTTAACGATGAAATCAGTTAAATGAAGATGAAATCAGTTAACGATGAAATCAGTTAAAGATGAAATCAGTTAACGATGAAATCAGTTAACGATGAAATCAGTTAACGATGAAATCAGTTAAATGAAGATGAAATCAGTTAACGATGAAATCAGTTAACGATGAAATCAGTTAAATGAAGATGAAATCAGTTAAAGATGAAATCAGTTAACGACGAAATCAGTTAACGATGAAATCAGTTAAATGAAGATGAAATCAGTTAACGATGAAATCAGTTAACGATGAAATCAGTTAAATGAAGATGAAATCAGTTAACGATGAAATCAGTTAAATGAAGATGAAATCAGTTAACGATGAAATCAGTTAAAGATGAAATCAGTTAAATGAAGAATGAAGATGAAATCAGTTAACGATGAAATCAGTTAAATGAAGATGAAATCAGTTAACGATGAAATCAGTTAACGATGAAATCAGTTAAATGAAGATGAAATCAGTTAACGATGAAATCAGTTAAATGAAGAATGAAGATGAAATCAGTTAACGATGAAATCAATTAACGATGAAATCAGTTAACGATGAAATCAGTTAAATGAAGATGAAATCAGTTAACGATGAAATCAGTTAACGATGAAATCAGTTAAATGAAGAATGAAAATGAAATCAGTTAACGATGAAATCAATTAACGATGAAATCAGTTAACGATGAAATCAGTTAAATGAAGATGAAATCAGTTAACGATGAAATCAGTTAACGATGAAATCAGTTAAATGAAGATGAAATCAGTTAACGATGAAATCAGTTAACGATGAAATCAGTTAAATGAAGATGAAATCAGTTAACGATGAAATCAGTTAACGATGAAATCAGTTAACGATGAAATCAATTAAATGAAGATGAAATCAGTTAACGATGAAATCAGTTAAATGAAGAATGAAAATGAAATCAGTTAAATGAAGATGAAATCAGTTAACGATGAAATCAGTTAACGATGAAATCAGTTAAATGAAGATGAAATCAGTTAACGATGAAATCAGTTAACGATGAAATCAGTTAACGATGAAATCAATTAAATGAAGATGAAATCAGTTAACGATGAAATCAGTTAAATGAAGATGAAATCAGTTAACGATGAAATCAGTTAAATGAAGAATGAAAATGAAATCAGTTAAATGAAGATGAAATCAGTTAACGATGAAATCAGTTAACGATGAAATCAGTTAACGATGAAATCAGTTAAATGAAGATGAAATCAGTTAACGATGAAATCAGTTAACGATGAAATCAGTTAAATGAAGATGAAATCAGTTAAAGATGAAATCAGTTAACGATGAAATCAGTTAACGATGAAATCAGTTAAATGAAGATGAAATCAGTTAAATGAAGATGAAATCAGTTAAATGAAGAATGAAAATGAAATCAGTTAACGATGAAATCAATTAACGATGAAATCAGTTAACGATGAAATCAGTTAAATGAAGATGAAATCAGTTAACGATGAAATCAGTTAACGATGAAATCAGTTAAATGAAGATGAAATCAGTTAACGATGAAATCAGTTAACGATGAAATCACTTAACGATGAAATCAGTTAAATGAAGATGAAATCAGTTAACGATGAAATCAGTTAAATGAAGATGAAATCAGTTAAAGATGAAATCAGTTAACGATGAAATCAGATAACGATGAAATCAGTTAAATGAAGATGAAATCAGTTAACGATGAAATCAGTTAACGATGGAATCAGTTAAATGAAGATGAAATCAGTTAACGATGAAATCAGTTAAAGATGAAATCAGTTAACGATGAAATCAGTTAACGATGAAATCAGTTAAATGAAGATGAAATCAGTTAAATGAAGATGAAATCAGTTAACGATGAAATCAGTTAACGATGAAATCAGTTAAATGAAGATGAAATCAGTTAAAGATGAAATCAGTTAACGATGAAATCAGTTAACGATGAAATCAGTTAAATGAAGATGAAATCAGTTAAATGAAGATGAAATCAGTTAAATGAAGAATGAAAATGAAATCAGTTAACGATGAAATCAATTAACGATGAAATCAGTTAACGATGAAATCAGTTAAATGAAGATGAAATCAGTTAACGATGAAATCAGTTAACGATGAAATCAGTTAAATGAAGATGAAATCAGTTAACGATGAAATCAGTTAACGATGAAATCAGTTAACGATGAAATCAGTTAACGATGAAATCAGTTAAATGAAGATGAAATCAGTTAACGATGAAATCAGTTAACGATGAAATCAGTTAACGATGAAATCAATTAAATGAAGATGAAATCAGTTAACGATGAAATCAGTTAAATGAAGAATGAAAATGAAATCAGTTAAATGAAGATGAAATCAGTTAACGATGAAATCAGTTAACGATGAAATCAGTTAAATGAAGATGAAATCAGTTAACGATGAAATCAGTTAACGATGAAATCAGTTAACGATGAAATCAATTAAATGAAGATGAAATCAGTTAACGATGAAATCAGTTAAATGAAGATGAAATCAGTTAACGATGAAATCAGTTAAAGATGAAATCAGTTAACGATGAAATCAGTTAACGATGAAATCAGTTAACGATGAAATCAGTTAAATGAAGATGAAATCAGTTAACGATGAAATCAGTTAACGATGAAATCAGTTAACGATGAAATCAGTTAAATGAAGATGAAATCAGTTAAAGATGAAATCAGTTAACGATGAAATCAGTTAACGATGAAATCAGTTAAATGAAGATGAAATCAGTTAACGATGAAATCAGTTAACGATGAAATCAGTTAAATGAAGATGAAATCAGTTAACGATGAAATCAGTTAACGATGAAATCAATTAACGATGAAATCAGTTAAATGAAGATGAAATCAGTTAACGATGAAATCAGTTAAAGATGAAATCAGTTAAATGAAGAATGAAGATGAAATCAGTTAACGATGAAATCAGTTAAATGAAGATGAAATCAGTTAACGATGAAATCAGTTAACGATGAAATCAGTTAAATGAAGATGAAATCAGTTAACGATGAAATCAGTTAAATGAAGAATGAAGATGAAATCAGTTAACGATGAAATCAATTAACGATGAAATCAGTTAACGATGAAATCAGTTAAATGAAGATGAAATCAGTTAACGATGAAATCAGTTAACGATGAAATCAGTTAAATGAAGAATGAAAATGAAATCAGTTAACGATGAAATCAATTAACGATGAAATCAGTTAACGATGAAATCAGTTAAATGAAGATGAAATCAGTTAACGATGAAATCAGTTAACGATGAAATCAGTTAAATGAAGATGAAATCAGTTAACGATGAAATCAGTTAACGATGAAATCAGTTAAATGAAGATGAAATCAGTTAACGATGAAATCAGTTAACGATGAAATCAATTAAATGAAGATGAAATCAGTTAACGATGAAATCAGTTAAATGAAGAATGAAAATGAAATCAGTTAAATGAAGATGAAATCAGTTAACGATGAAATCAGTTAACGATGAAATCAGTTAAATGAAGATGAAATCAGTTAACGATGAAATCAGTTAACGATGAAATCAGTTAACGATGAAATCAATTAAATGAAGATGAAATCAGTTAACGATGAAATCAGTTAAATGAAGATGAAATCAGTTAACGATGAAATCAGTTAAAGATGAAATCAGTTAACGATGAAATCAGTTAACGATGAAATCAGTTAAATGAAGATGAAATCAGTTAACGATGAAATCAGTTAACGATGAAATCAGTTAACGATGAAATCAGTTAAATGAAGATGAAATCAGTTAACGATGAAATCAGTTAACGATGAAATCAGTTAAATGAAGATGAAATCAGTTAAATGAAGATGAAATCAGTTAACGATGAAATCAGTTAAATGAAGAATGAAGATGAAATCAGTTAACGATGAAATCAATTAACGATGAAATCAGTTAACGATGAAATCAGTTAAATGAAGATGAAATCAGTTAACGATGAAATCAGTTAACGATGAAATCAGTTAAATGAAGAATGAAAATGAAATCAGTTAACGATGAAATCAATTAACGATGAAATCAGTTAACGATGAAATCAGTTAAATGAAGATGAAATCAGTTAACGATGAAATCAGTTAACGATGAAATCAGTTAACGATGAAATCAATTAAATGTAGATGAAATCAGTTAACGATGAAATCAGTTAAATGAAGAATGAAAATGAAATCAGTTAAATGAAGATGAAATCAGTTAACGATGAAATCAGTTAACGATGAAATCAGTTAAATGAAGATGAAATCAGTTAACGATGAAATCAGTTAACGATGAAATCAGTTAAATGAAGATGAAATCAGTTAACGATGAAATCAGTTAACGATGAAATCAGTTAACGATGAAATCAATTAAATGAAGATGAAATCAGTTAACGATGAAATCAGTTAAATGAAGATGAAATCAGTTAACGATGAAATCAGTTAAAGATGAAATCAGTTAACGATGAAATCAGTTAACGATGAAATCAGTTAACGATGAAATCAGTTAAATGAAGATGAAATCAGTTAACGATGAAATCAGTTAAATGAAGAATGAAAATGAAATCAGTTAAATGAAGATGAAATCAGTTAACGATGAAATCAGTTAACGATGAAATCAGTTAACGATGAAATCAGTTAAATGAAGATGAAATCAGTTAACGATGAAATCAGTTAACAATGAAATCAGTTAAATGAAGATGAAATCAGTTAACGATGAAATCAGTTAACGATGAAATCAGTTAACGATGAAATCAGTTAACGATGAAATCAGTTAAATGAAGATGAAATCAGTTAACGATGAAATCAGTTAACGATGAAATCAGTTAAATGAAGATGAAATCAGTTAACGATGAAATCAGTTAACGATGAAATCAGTTAAATGAAGATGAAATCAGTTAACGATGAAATCAGTTAACGATGAAATCAGTTAACGATGAAATCAATTAAATGAAGATGAAATCAGTTAACGATGAAATCAGTTAAATGAAGATGAAATCAGTTAACGATGAAATCAGTTAACGATGAAATCAGTTAACGATGAAATCAGTTAAATGAAGATGAAATCAGTTAACGATGAAATCAGTTAAATGAAGAATGAAAATGAAATCAGTTAAATGAAGATGAAATCAGTTAACGATGAAATCAGTTAACGATGAAATCAGTTAACGATGAAATCAGTTAAATGAAGATGAAATCAGTTAACGATGAAATCAGTTAACAATGAAATCAGTTAAATGAAGATGAAATCAGTTAACGATGAAATCAGTTAACGATGAAATCAGTTAACGATGAAATCAGTTAAATGAAGATGAAATCAGTTAACGATGAAATCAGTTAACGATGAAATCAGTTAACGATGAAATCAGTTAAATGAAGATGAAATCAGTTAACGATGAAATCAGTTAAATGAAGAATGAAGATGAAATCAGTTAACGATGAAATCAATTAACGATGAAATCAGTTAAATGAAGATGAAATCAGTTAACGATGAAATCAGTTAACGATGAAATCAGTTAAATGAAGAATGAAAATGAAATCAGTTAACGATGAAATCAATTAACGATGAAATCAGTTAAATGAAGATGAAATCAGTTAACGATGAAATCAGTTAACGATGAAATCAATTAACGATGAAATCAGTTAACGATGAAATCAGTTAAATGAAGATGAAATCAGTTAACGATGAAATCAGTTAACGATGAAATCAGTTAAATGAAGATGAAATCAGTTAACGATGAAATCAGTTAACGATGAAATCAGTTAACGATGAAATCAGTTAAATGAAGATGAAATCAGTTAACGATGAAATCAGTTAACGATGAAATCAGTTAACGATGAAATCAGTTAAATGAAGATGAAATCAGTTAACGATGAAATCAGTTAACGATGAAATCAGTTAACGATGAAATCAATTAAATGAAGATGAAATCAGTTAACGATGAAATCAGTTAACGATGAAATCAGTTAAATGAAGATGAAATCAGTTAAATGAAGATGAAATCAGTTAACGATGAAATCAGTTAACGATGAAATCAGTTAACGATGAAATCAGTTAAATGAAGATGAAATCAGTTAAATGAAGATGAAATCAGTTAACGATGAAATCAGTTAAATGAAGAATGAAGATGAAATCAGTTAACGATGAAATCAATTAACGATGAAATCAGTTAACGATGAAATCAGTTAAATGAAGATGAAATCAGTTAACGATGAAATCAGTTAACGATGAAATCAGTTAAATGAAGAATGAAAATGAAATCAGTTAACGATGAAATCAATTAACGATGAAATCAGTTAACGATGAAATCAGTTAACGATGAAATCAGTTAAATGAAGATGAAATCAGTTAACGATGAAATCAGTTAAATGAAGATGAAATCAGTTAACGATGAAATCAGTTAACGATGAAATCAGTTAACGATGAAATCAATTAAATGAAGATGAAATCAGTTAACGATGAAATCAGTTAAATGAAGAATGAAAATGAAATCAGTTAAATGAAGATGAAATCAGTTAACGATGAAATCAGTTAACGATGAAATCAGTTAAATGAAGATGAAATCAGTTAACGATGAAATCAGTTAACGATGAAATCAGTTAACGATGAAATCAATTAAATGAAGATGAAATCAGTTAACGATGAAATCAGTTAAATGAAGATGAAATCAGTTAACGATGAAATCAGTTAACGATGAAATCAGTTAAATGAAGATGAAATCAGTTAACGATGAAATCAGTTAACAATGAAATCAGTTAAATGAAGATGAAATCAGTTAACGATGAAATCAGTTAACGATGAAATCAGTTAACGATGAAATCAGTTAAATGAAGATGAAATCAGTTAAAGATGAAATCAGTTAACGATGAAATCAGTTAACGATGAAATCAGTTAAATGAAGATGAAATCAGTTAACGATGAAATCAGTTAACGATGAAATCAATTAACGATGAAATCAGTTAAATGAAGATGAAATCAGTTAACGATGAAATCAGTTAAAGATGAAATCAGTTAAATGAAGAATGAAGATGAAATCAGTTAACGATGAAATCAGTTAAATGAAGATGAAATCAGTTAACGATGAAATCAGTTAACGATGAAATCAGTTAACGATGAAATCAGTTAAATGAAGATGAAATCAGTTAACGATGAAATCAGTTAAATGAAGAATGAAGATGAAATCAGTTAACGATGAAATCAATTAACGATGAAATCAGTTAACGATGAAATCAGTTAAATGAAGATGAAATCAGTTAACGATGAAATCAGTTAACGATGAAATCAGTTAAATGAAGAATGAAAATGAAATCAGTTAACGATGAAATCAATTAACGATGAAATCATTTAACGATGAAATCAGTTAAATGAAGATGAAATCAGTTAACGATGAAATCAGTTAACGATGAAATCAGTTAAATGAAGATGAAATCAGTTAACGATGAAATCAGTTAACGATGAAATCAGTTAACGATGAAATCAGTTAAATGAAGATGAAATCAGTTAACGATGAAATCAGTTAACGATGAAATCAGTTAACGATGAAATCAGTTAACGATGAAATCAATTAAATGAAGATGAAATCAGTTAACGATGAAATCAGTTAACGATGAAATCAGTTAAATGAAGATGAAATCAGTTAAATGAAGATGAAATCAGTTAACGATGAAATCAGTTAACGATGAAATCAGTTAAATGAAGATGAAATCAGTTAAAGATGAAATCAGTTAACGATGAAATCAGTTAACGATGAAATCAGTTAAATGAAGATGAAATCAGTTAACGATGAAATCAGTTAACGATGAAATCAATTAACGATGAAATCAGTTAAATGAAGATGAAATCAGTTAACGATGAAATCAGTTAACGATGAAATCAGTTAAATGAAGAATGAAGATGAAATCAGTTAACGATGAAATCAGTTAAATGAAGAATGAAGATGAAATCAGTTAACGATGAAATCAATTAACGATGAAATCAGTTAACGATGAAATCAGTTAAATGAAGATGAAATCAGTTAACGATGAAATCAGTTAACGATGAAATCAGTTAAATGAAGAATGAAAATGAAATCAGTTAACGATGAAATCAATTAACGATGAAATCATTTAACGATGAAATCAGTTAAATGAAGATGAAATCAGTTAACGATGAAATCAGTTAACGATGAAATCAGTTAAATGAAGATGAAATCAGTTAACGATGAAATCAGTTAACGATGAAATCAGTTAACGATGAAATCAGTTAAATGAAGATGAAATCAGTTAACGATGAAATCAGTTAACGATGAAATCAGTTAACGATGAAATCAGTTAAATGAAGAATGAAGATGAAATCAGTTAACGATGAAATCAATTAACGATGAAATCAGTTAACGATGAAATCAGTTAAATGAAGATGAAATCAGTTAACGATGAAATCAGTTAACGATGAAATCAGTTAAATGAAGAATGAAAATGAAATCAGTTAACGATGAAATCAATTAACGATGAAATCAGTTAACGATGAAATCAGTTAAATGAAGATGAAATCAGTTAACGATGAAATCAGTTAACGATGAAATCAGTTAAATGAAGATGAAATCAGTTAACGATGAAATCAGTTAACGATGAAATCAGTTAACGATGAAATCAGTTAAATGAAGATGAAATCAGTTAACGATGAAATCAGTTAAATGAAGATGAAAATGAAATCAGTTAAATGAAGATGAAATCAGTTAACGATGAAATCAGTTAACGATGAAATCAGTTAACGATGAAATCAGTTAAATGAAGATGAAATCAGTTAACGATGAAATCAGTTAACGATGAAATCAGTTAACGATGAAATCAGTTAAATGAAGATGAAATCAGTTAACGATGAAATCAGTTAACGATGAAATCAGTTAACGATGAAATCAGTTAAATGAAGATGAAATCAGTTAACGATGAAATCAGTTAAATGAAGAATGAAGATGAAATCAGTTAACGATGAAATCAATTAACGATGAAATCAGTTAACGATGAAATCAGTTAAATGAAGATGAAATCAGTTAACGATGAAATCAGTTAACGATGAAATCAGTTAAATGAAGAATGAAAATGAAATCAGTTAACGATGAAATCAATTAACGATGAAATCAGTTAACGATGAAATCAGTTAAATGAAGATGAAATCAGTTAACGATGAAATCAGTTAACGATGAAATCAGTTAAATGAAGATGAAATCAGTTAACGATGAAATCAGTTAACGATGAAATCAGTTAACGATGAAATCAGTTAAATGAAGATGAAATCAGTTAACGATGAAATCAGTTAACGATGAAATCAGTTAACGATGAAATCAATTAAATGAAGATGAAATCAGTTAACGATGAAATCAGTTAACGATGAAATCAGTTAAATGAAGATGAAATCAGTTAAATGAAGATGAAATCAGTTAACGATGAAATCAGTTAACGATGAAATCAGTTAACGATGAAATCAGTTAAATGAAGATGAAATCAGTTAAATGAAGATGAAATCAGTTAACGATGAAATCAGTTAAATGAAGAATGAAGATGAAATCAGTTAACGATGAAATCAATTAACGATGAAATCAGTTAACGATGAAATCAGTTAAATGAAGATGAAATCAGTTAACGATGAAATCAGTTAACGATGAAATCAGTTAAATGAAGAATGAAAATGAAATCAGTTAACGATGAAATCAATTAACGATGAAATCAGTTAACGATGAAATCAGTTAACGATGAAATCAGTTAAATGAAGATGAAATCAGTTAACGATGAAATCAGTTAACGATGAAATCAGTTAAATGAAGATGAAATCAGTTAACGATGAAATCAGTTAACGATGAAATCAGTTAACGATGAAATCAATTAAATGAAGATGAAATCAGTTAACGATGAAATCAGTTAAATGAAGAATGAAAATGAAATCAGTTAAATGAAGATGAAATCAGTTAACGATGAAATCAGTTAACGATGAAATCAGTTAAATGAAGATGAAATCAGTTAAATGAAGATGAAATCAGTTAACGATGAAATCAGTTAACGATGAAATCAGTTAACGATGAAATCAATTAAATGAAGATGAAATCAGTTAACGATGAAATCAGTTAAATGAAGATGAAATCAGTTAACGATGAAATCAGTTAAAGATGAAATCAGTTAACGATGAAATCAGTTAACGATGAAATCAGTTAAATGAAGATGAAATCAGTTAACGATGAAATCAGTTAAATGAAGAATGAAAATGAAATCAGTTAACGATGAAATCAGTTAACGATGAAATCAGTTAACGATGAAATCAGTTAAATGAAGATGAAATCAGTTAACGATGAAATCAGTTAACAATGAAATCAGTTAAATGAAGATGAAATCAGTTAACGATGAAATCAGTTAACGATGAAATCAGTTAACGATGAAATCAGTTAAATGAAGATGAAATCAGTTAAAGATGAAATCAGTTAACGATGAAATCAGTTAACGATGAAATCAGTTAAATGAAGATGAAATCAGTTAACGATGAAATCAGTTAACGATGAAATCAATTAACGATGAAATCAGTTAAATGAAGATGAAATCAGTTAACGATGAAATCAGTTAAAGATGAAATCAGTTAAATGAAGAATGAAGATGAAATCAGTTAACGATGAAATCAGTTAAATGAAGATGAAATCAGTTAACGATGAAATCAGTTAACGATGAAATCAGTTAACGATGAAATCAGTTAAATGAAGATGAAATCAGTTAACGATGAAATCAGTTAAATGAAGAATGAAGATGAAATCAGTTAACGATGAAATCAATTAACGATGAAATCAGTTAACGATGAAATCAGTTAAATGAAGATGAAATCAGTTAACGATGAAATCAGTTAACGATGAAATCAGTTAAATGAAGAATGAAAATGAAATCAGTTAACGATGAAATCAATTAACGATGAAATCATTTAACGATGAAATCAGTTAAATGAAGATGAAATCAGTTAACGATGAAATCAGTTAACGATGAAATCAGTTAAATGAAGATGAAATCAGTTAACGATGAAATCAGTTAAATGAAAATGAAATCAGTTAACGATGAAATCAGTTAACGATGAAATCAGTTAACGATGAAATCAATTAAATGAAGATGAAATCAGTTAACGATGAAATCAGTTAACGATGAAATCAGTTAAATGAAGATGAAATCAGTTAAATGAAGATGAAATCAGTTAACGATGAAATCAGTTAACGATGAAATCAGTTAACGATGAAATCAGTTAAATGAAGATGAAATCAGTTAAAGATGAAATCAGTTAACGATGAAATCAGTTAACGATGAAATCAGTTAAATGAAGATGAAATCAGTTAACGATGAAATCAGTTAACGATGAAATCAGTTAACGATGAAATCAATTAACGATGAAATCAGTTAAATGAAGATGAAATCAGTTAACGATGAAATCAGTTAACGATGAAATCAGTTAAATGAAGAATGAAGATGAAATCAGTTAACGATGAAATCAGTTAAATGAAGATGAAATCAGTTAACGATGAAATCAGTTAACGATGAAATCAGTTAACGATGAAATCAGTTAAATGAAGATGAAATCAGTTAACGATGAAATCAGTTAAATGAAGAATGAAGATGAAATCAGTTAACGATGAAATCAATTAACGATGAAATCAGTTAACGATGAAATCAGTTAAATGAAGATGAAATCAGTTAACGATGAAATCAGTTAACGATGAAATCAGTTAAATGAAGAATGAAAATGAAATCAGTTAACGATGAAATCAATTAACGATGAAATCAGTTAACGATGAAATCAGTTAAATGAAGATGAAATCAGTTAACGATGAAATCAGTTAACGATGAAATCAGTTAAATGAAGATGAAATCAGTTAACGATGAAATCAGTTAACGATGAAATCAGTTAACGATGAAATCAGTTAAATGAAGATGAAATCAGTTAACGATGAAATCAGTTAACGATGAAATCAGTTAACGATGAAATCAATTAAATGAAGATGAAATCAGTTAACGATGAAATCAGTTAAATGAAGAATGAAAATGAAATCAGTTAAATGAAGATGAAATCAGTTAACGATGAAATCAGTTAACGATGAAATCAGTTAAATGAAGATGAAATCAGTTAACGATGAAATCAGTTAACGATGAAATCAGTTAACGATGAAATCAATTAAATGAAGATGAAATCAGTTAACGATGAAATCAGTTAAATGAAGATGAAATCAGTTAACGATGAAATCAGTTAAAGATGAAATCAGTTAACGATGAAATCAGTTAACGATGAAATCAGTTAACGATGAAATCAGTTAAATGAAGATGAAATCAGTTAACGATGAAATCAGTTAACGATGAAATCAGTTAAATGAAGATGAAATCAGTTAAAGATGAAATCAGTTAACGATGAAATCAGTTAACGATGAAATCAGTTAAATGAAGATGAAATCAGTTAACGATGAAATCAGTTAACGATGAAATCAATTAACGATGAAATCAGTTAAATGAAGATGAAATCAGTTAACGATGAAATCAGTTAAAGATGAAATCAGTTAAATGAAGAATGAAGATGAAATCAGTTAACGATGAAATCAGTTAAATGAAGATGAAATCAGTTAACGATGAAATCAGTTAACGATGAAATCAGTTAACGATGAAATCAGTTAAATGAAGATGAAATCAGTTAACGATGAAATCAGTTAAATGAAGAATGAAGATGAAATCAGTTAACGATGAAATCAATTAACGATGAAATCAGTTAACGATGAAATCAGTTAAATGAAGATGAAATCAGTTAACGATGAAATCAGTTAACGATGAAATCAGTTAAATGAAGAATGAAAATGAAATCAGTTAACGATGAAATCAATTAACGATGAAATCAGTTAACGATGAAATCAGTTAAATGAAGATGAAATCAGTTAACGATGAAATCAGTTAACGATGAAATCAGTTAAATGAAGATGAAATCAGTTAACGATGAAATCAGTTAACGATGAAATCAGTTAACGATGAAATCAGTTAAATGAAGATGAAATCAGTTAACGATGAAATCAGTTAACGATGAAATCAGTTAACGATGAAATCAATTAAATGAAGATGAAATCAGTTAACGATGAAATCAGTTAACGATGAAATCAGTTAAATGAAGATGAAATCAGTTAAATGAAGATGAAATCAGTTAACGATGAAATCAGTTAACGATGAAATCAGTTAACGATGAAATCAGTTAAATGAAGATGAAATCAGTTAAAGATGAAATCAGTTAACGATGAAATCAGTTAACGATGAAATCAGTTAAATGAAGATGAAATCAGTTAACGATGAAATCAGTTAACGATGAAATCAATTAACGATGAAATCAGTTAAATGAAGATGAAATCAGTTAACGATGAAATCAGTTAAAGATGAAATCAGTTAAATGAAGAATGAAGATGAAATCAGTTAACGATGAAATCAGTTAAATGAAGATGAAATCAGTTAACGATGAAATCAGTTAACGATGAAATCAGTTAACGATGAAATCAGTTAAATGAAGATGAAATCAGTTAACGATGAAATCAGTTAAATGAAGAATGAAGATGAAATCAGTTAACGATGAAATCAATTAACGATGAAATCAGTTAACGATGAAATCAGTTAAATGAAGATGAAATCAGTTAACGATGAAATCAGTTAAATGAAGATGAAATCAGTTAACGATGAAATCAGTTAACGATGAAATCAGTTAAATGAAGAATGAAAATGAAATCAGTTAAATGAAGATGAAATCAGTTAACGATGAAATCAGTTAACGATGAAATCAGTTAACGATGAAATCAGTTAACGATGAAATCAGTTAACGATGAAATCAGTTAAATGAAGATGAAATCAGTTAACGATGAAATCAGTTAACAATGAAATCAGTTAAATGAAGATGAAATCAGTTAACGATGAAATCAGTTAACGATGAAATCAGTTAACGATGAAATCAGTTAAATGAAGATGAAATCAGTTAAAGATGAAATCAGTTAACGATGAAATCAGTTAACGATGAAATCAGTTAAATGAAGATGAAATCAGTTAACGATGAAATCAGTTAACGATGAAATCAATTAACGATGAAATCAGTTAAATGAAGATGAAATCAGTTAACGATGAAATCAGTTAAAGATGAAATCAGTTAAATGAAGAATGAAGATGAAATCAGTTAACGATGAAATCAGTTAAATGAAGATGAAATCAGTTAACGATGAAATCAGTTAACGATGAAATCAGTTAACGATGAAATCAGTTAAATGAAGATGAAATCAGTTAACGATGAAATCAGTTAAATGAAGAATGAAGATGAAATCAGTTAACGATGAAATCAATTAACGATGAAATCAGTTAACGATGAAATCAGTTAAATGAAGATGAAATCAGTTAACGATGAAATCAGTTAACGATGAAATCAGTTAAATGAAGAATGAAAATGAAATCAGTTAACGATGAAATCAATTAACGATGAAATCAGTTAACGATGAAATCAGTTAAATGAAGATGAAATCAGTTAACGATGAAATCAGTTAACGATGAAATCAGTTAAATGAAGATGAAATCAGTTAACGATGAAATCAGTTAACGATGAAATCAGTTAACGATGAAATCAGTTAAATGAAGATGAAATGAGTTAACGATGAAATCAGTTAACGATGAAATCAATTAAATGAAGATGAAATCAGTTAACGATGAAATCAGTTAACGATGAAATCAGTTAAATGAAGATGAAATCAGTTAAATGAAGATGAAATCAGTTAACGATGAAATCAGTTAACGATGAAATCAGTTAAATGAAGATGAAATCAGTTAAAGATGAAATCAGTTAACGATGAAATCAGTTAACGATGAAATCAGTTAAATGAAGATGAAATCAGTTAACGATGAAATCAGTTAACGATGAAATCAGTTAACGATGAAATCAATTAACGATGAAATCAGTTAAATGAAGATGAAATCAGTTAACGATGAAATCAGTTAAAGATGAAATCAGTTAAATGAAGAATGAAGATGAAATCAGTTAACGATGAAATCAGTTAAATGAAGATGAAATCAGTTAACGATGAAATCAATTAACGATGAAATCAGTTAACGATGAAATCAATTAACGATGAAATCAGTTAACGATGAAATCAATTAACGATGAAATCAGTTAAATGAAGATGAAATCAGTTAACGATGAAATCAGTTAAAGATGAAATCAGTTAAATGAAGAATGAAGATGAAATCAGTTAACGATGAAATCAGTTAACGATGAAATCAGTTAACGATGAAATCAATTAACGATGAAATCAGTTAAATGAAGATGAAATCAGTTAACGATGAAATCAATTAACGATGAAATCAGTTAACGATGAAATCAGTTAACGATGAAATCAATTAAATGAAGATGAAATCAGTTAACGATGAAATCAGTTAAATGAAGATGAAATCAGTTAACGATGAAATCAATTAACGATGAAATCAGTTAACGATGAAATCAATTAACGATGAAATCAGTTAACGATGAAATCAATTAACGATGAAATCAGTTAAATGAAGATGAAATCAGTTAACGATGAAATCAGTTAAAGATGAAATCAGTTAAATGAAGAATGAAGATGAAATCAGTTAACGATGAAATCAGTTAACGATGAAATCAGTTAACGATGAAATCAATTAACGATGAAATCAGTTAAATGAAGATGAAATCAGTTAACGATGAAATCAATTAACGATGAAATCAGTTAACGATGAAATCAGTTAACGATGAAATCAATTAAATGAAGATGAAATCAGTTAACGATGAAATCAGTTAAATGAAGATGAAATCAGTTAACGATGAAATCAGTTAAAGATGAAATCAGTTAACGATGAAATCAGTTAACGATGAAATCAGTTAAATGAAGATGAAATCAGTTAACGATGAAATCAGTTAAATGAAGAATGAAAATGAAATCAGTTAAATGAAGATGAAATCAGTTAACGATGAAATCAGTTAACGATGAAATCAGTTAACGATGAAATCAGTTAAATGAAGATGAAATCAGTTAACGATGAAATCAGTTAACAATGAAATCAGTTAAATGAAGATGAAATCAGTTAACGATGAAATCAGTTAACGATGAAATCAGTTAACGATGAAATCAGTTAAATGAAGATGAAATCAGTTAACGATGAAATCAGTTAACGATGAAATCAATTAAATGAAGATGAAATCAGTTAACGATGAAATCAGTTAACGATGAAATCAGTTAAATGAAGATGAAATCAGTTAAATGAAGATGAAATCAGTTAACGATGAAATCAGTTAACGATGAAATCAGTTAAATGAAGATGAAATCAGTTAAAGATGAAATCAGTTAACGATGAAATCAGTTAACGATGAAATCAGTTAAATGAAGATGAAATCAGTTAACGATGAAATCAGTTAACGATGAAATCAGTTAACGATGAAATCAATTAACGATGAAATCAGTTAAATGAAGATGAAATCAGTTAACGATGAAATCAGTTAAAGATGAAATCAGTTAAATGAAGAATGAAGATGAAATCAGTTAACGATGAAATCAGTTAAATGAAGATGAAATCAGTTAACGATGAAATCAATTAACGATGAAATCAGTTAACGATGAAATCAATTAACGATGAAATCAGTTAAATGAAGATGAAATCAGTTAACGATGAAATCAGTTAAAGATGAAATCAGTTAAATGAAGAATGAAGATGAAATCAGTTAACGATGAAATCAGTTAACGATGAAATCAGTTAACGATGAAATCAATTAACGATGAAATCAGTTAAATGAAGATGAAATCAGTTAACGATGAAATCAATTAACGATGAAATCAGTTAACGATGAAATCAGTTAACGATGAAATCAATTAAATGAAGATGAAATCAGTTAACGATGAAATCAGTTAAATGAAGATGAAATCAGTTAACGATGAAATCAGTTAAAGATTAAATCAGTTAACGATGAAATCAGTTAACGATGAAATCAGTTAAATGAAGATGAAATCAGTTAACGATGAAATCAGTTAAATGAAGAATGAAAATGAAATCAGTTAAATGAAGATGAAATCAGTTAACGATGAAATCAGTTAACGATGAAATCAGTTAACGATGAAATCAGTTAAATGAAGATGAAATCAGTTAACGATGAAATCAGTTAACAATGAAATCAGTTAAATGAAGATGAAATCAGTTAACGATGAAATCAGTTAACGATGAAATCAGTTAACGATGAAATCAGTTAAATGAAGATGAAATCAGTTAACGATGAAATCAGTTAACGATGAAATCAGTTAAATGAAGATGAAATCAGTTAACGATGAAATCAGTTAACGATGAAATCAGTTAAATGAAGATGAAATCAGTTAACGATGAAATCAGTTAACGATGAAATCAGTTAACGATGAAATCAATTAAATGAAGATGAAATCAGTTAACGATGAAATCAATTAAATGAAGATGAAATCAGTTAACGATGAAATCAGTTAACAATGAAATCAGTTAAATGAAGATGAAATCAGTTAACGATGAAATCAGTTAACGATGAAATCAGTTAAAGATGAAATCAGTTAACGATGAAATCAGTTAACGATGAAATCAGTTAAATGAAGATGAAATCAGTTAACGATGAAATCAATTAACGATGAAATCAGTTAAATGAAGATGAAATCAGTTAACGATGAAATCAGTTAACGATGAAATCAGTTAAATGAAGAATGAAAATGAAATCAGTTAACGATGAAATCAATTAACGATGAAATCAGTTAACGATGAAATCAGTTAAATGAAGATGAAATCAGTTAACGATGAAATCAGTTAACGATGAAATCAGTTAAATGAAGATGAAATCAGTTAACGATGAAATCAGTTAACGATGAAATCAATTAAATGAAGATGAAATCAGTTAACGATGAAATCAGTTAAATGAAGAATGAAAATGAAATCAGTTAAATGAAGATGAAATCAGTTAACGATGAAATCAGTTAACGATGAAATCAGTTAAATGAAGATGAAATCAGTTAACGATGAAATCAGTTAACGATGAAATCAGTTAACGATGAAATCAATTAAATGAAGATGAAATCAGTTAACGATGAAATCAGTTAAATGAAGATGAAATCAGTTAACGATGAAATCAGTTAAAGATGAAATCAGTTAACGATGAAATCAGTTAACGATGAAATCAGTTAACGATGAAATCAGTTAAATGAAGATGAAATCAGTTAACGATGAAATCAGTTAAATGAAGAATGAAAATGAAATCAGTTAAATGAAGATGAAATCAGTTAACGATGAAATCAGTTAACGATGAAATCAGTTAAATGAAGATGAAATCAGTTAACGATGAAATCAGTTAACAATGAAATCAGTTAAATGAAGATGAAATCAGTTAACGATGAAATCAGTTAACGATGAAATCAGTTAAATGAAGATGAAATCAGTTAAAGATGAAATCAGTTAACGATGAAATCAGTTAACGATGAAATCAGTTAAATGAAGATGAAATCAGTTAACGATGAAATCAATTAACGATGAAATCAGTTAAATGAAGATGAAATCAGTTAACGATGAAATCAGTTAAAGATGAAATCAGTTAAATGAAGAATGAAGATGAAATCAGTTAACGATGAAATCAGTTAAATGAAGATGAAATCAGTTAACGATGAAATCAGTTAACGATGAAATCAGTTAACGATGAAATCAGTTAAATGAAGATGAAATCAGTTAACGATGAAATCAGTTAAATGAAGAATGAAGATGAAATCAGTTAACGATGAAATCAATTAACGATGAAATCAGTTAACGATGAAATCAGTTAAATGAAGATGAAATCAGTTAACGATGAAATCAGTTAACGATGAAATCAGTTAAATGAAGAATGAAAATGAAATCAGTTAACGATGAAATCAATTAACGATGAAATCAGTTAACGATGAAATCAGTTAAATGAAGATGAAATCAGTTAACGATGAAATCAGTTAACGATGAAATCAGTTAAATGAAGATGAAATCAGTTAACGATGAAATCAGTTAACGATGAAATCAGTTAACGATGAAATCAGTTAACGATGAAATCAGTTAAATGAAGATGAAATCAGTTAACGATGAAATCAGTTAACGATGAAATCAGTTAACGATGAAATCAATTAAATGAAGATGAAATCAGTTAACGATGAAATCAGTTAACGATGAAATCAGTTAAATGAAGATGAAATCAGTTAAATGAAGATGAAATCAGTTAACGATGAAATCAGTTAAATGAAGATGAAATCAGTTAACGATGAAATCAGTTAAATGAAGAATGAAAATGAAATCAGTTAAATGAAGATGAAATCAGTTAACGATGAAATCAGTTAACGATGAAATCAGTTAACGATGAAATCAGTTAAATGAAGATGAAATCAGTTAACGATGAAATCAGTTAACAATGAAATCAGTTAAATGAAGATGAAATCAGTTAACGATGAAATCAGTTAACGATGAAATCAGTTAACGATGAAATCAGTTAAATGAAGATGAAATCAGTTAACGATGAAATCAGTTAACGATGAAATCAGTTAAATGAAGATGAAATCAGTTAACGATGAAATCAGTTAACGATGAAATCAGTTAAATGAAGATGAAATCAGTTAACGATGAAATCAGTTAACGATGAAATCAGTTAACGATGAAATCAATTAAATGAAGATGAAATCAGTTAACGATGAAATCAATTAAATGAAGATGAAATCAGTTAACGATGAAATCAGTTAACAATGAAATCAGTTAAATGAAGATGAAATCAGTTAACGATGAAATCAGTTAAATGAAGAATGAAAATGAAATCAGTTAACGATGAAATCAGTTAAATGAAGATGAAATCAGTTAAAGATGAAATCAGTTAACGATGAAATCAGTTAACGATGAAATCAGTTAAATGAAGATGAAATCAGTTAACGATGAAATCAATTAACGATGAAATCAGTTAAATGAAGATGAAATCAGTTAACGATGAAATCAGTTAAAGATGAAATCAGTTAAATGAAGAATGAAGATGAAATCAGTTAACGATGAAATCAGTTAAATGAAGATGAAATCAGTTAACGATGAAATCAGTTAACGATGAAATCAGTTAACGATGAAATCAGTTAAATGAAGATGAAATCAGTTAACGATGAAATCAGTTAAATGAAGAATGAAGATGAAATCAGTTAACGATGAAATCAATTAACGATGAAATCAGTTAACGATGAAATCAGTTAAATGAAGATGAAATCAGTTAACGATGAAATCAGTTAACGATGAAATCAGTTAAATGAAGAATGAAAATGAAATCAGTTAACGATGAAATCAATTAACGATGAAATCAGTTAACGATGAAATCAGTTAAATGAAGATGAAATCAGTTAACGATGAAATCAGTTAACGATGAAATCAGTTAAATGAAGATGAAATCAGTTAACGATGAAATCAGTTAACGATGAAATCAGTTAACGATGAAATCAGTTAAATGAAGATGAAATCAGTTAACGATGAAATCAGTTAACGATGAAATCAGTTAACGATGAAATCAATTAAATGAAGATGAAATCAGTTAACGATGAAATCAGTTAACGATGAAATCAGTTAAATGAAGATGAAATCAGTTAACGATGAAATCAGTTAAATGAAGATGAAATCAGTTAACGATGAAATCAGTTAAATGAAGAATGAAAATGAAATCAGTTAAATGAAGATGAAATCAGTTAACGATGAAATCAGTTAACGATGAAATCAGTTAACGATGAAATCAGTTAAATGAAGATGAAATCAGTTAACGATGAAATCAGTTAACAATGAAATCAGTTAAATGAAGATGAAATCAGTTAACGATGAAATCAGTTAACGATGAAATCAGTTAACGATGAAATCAGTTAAATGAAGATGAAATCAGTTAACGATGAAATCAGTTAACGATGAAATCAGTTAAATGAAGATGAAATCAGTTAACGATGAAATCAGTTAACGATGAAATCAGTTAAATGAAGATGAAATCAGTTAACGATGAAATCAGTTAACGATGAAATCAGTTAACGATGAAATCAATTAAATGAAGATGAAATCAGTTAACGATGAAATCAATTAAATGAAGATGAAATCAGTTAACGATGAAATCAGTTAACAATGAAATCAGTTAAATGAAGATGAAATCAGTTAACGATGAAATCAGTTAACGATGAAATCAGTTAAAGATGAAATCAGTTAACGATGAAATCAGTTAACGATGAAATCAGTTAAATGAAGATGAAATCAGTTAACGATGAAATCAATTAACGATGAAATCAGTTAAATGAAGATGAAATCAGTTAACGATGAAATCAGTTAACGATGAAATCAGTTAAATGAAGAATGAAAATGAAATCAGTTAACGATGAAATCAATTAACGATGAAATCAGTTAACGATGAAATCAGTTAAATGAAGATGAAATCAGTTAACGATGAAATCAGTTAACGATGAAATCAGTTAAATGAAGATGAAATCAGTTAACGATGAAATCAGTTAACGATGAAATCAATTAAATGAAGATGAAATCAGTTAACGATGAAATCAGTTAAATGAAGAATGAAAATGAAATCAGTTAAATGAAGATGAAATCAGTTAACGATGAAATCAGTTAACGATGAAATCAGTTAAATGAAGATGAAATCAGTTAACGATGAAATCAGTTAACGATGAAATCAGTTAACGATGAAATCAATTAAATGAAGATGAAATCAGTTAACGATGAAATCAGTTAAATGAAGATGAAATCAGTTAACGATGAAATCAGTTAAAGATGAAATCAGTTAACGATGAAATCAGTTAACGATGAAATCAGTTAACGATGAAATCAGTTAAATGAAGATGAAATCAGTTAACGATGAAATCAGTTAAATGAAGAATGAAAATGAAATCAGTTAAATGAAGATGAAATCAGTTAACGATGAAATCAGTTAACGATGAAATCAGTTAAATGAAGATGAAATCAGTTAACGATGAAATCAGTTAACAATGAAATCAGTTAAATGAAGATGAAATCAGTTAACGATGAAATCAGTTAACGATGAAATCAGTTAAATGAAGATGAAATCAGTTAAAGATGAAATCAGTTAACGATGAAATCAGTTAACGATGAAATCAGTTAAATGAAGATGAAATCAGTTAACGATGAAATCAATTAACGATGAAATCAGTTAAATGAAGATGAAATCAGTTAACGATGAAATCAGTTAAAGATGAAATCAGTTAAATGAAGAATGAAGATGAAATCAGTTAACGATGAAATCAGTTAAATGAAGATGAAATCAGTTAACGATGAAATCAGTTAACGATGAAATCAGTTAACGATGAAATCAGTTAAATGAAGATGAAATCAGTTAACGATGAAATCAGTTAAATGAAGAATGAAGATGAAATCAGTTAACGATGAAATCAATTAACGATGAAATCAGTTAACGATGAAATCAGTTAAATGAAGATGAAATCAGTTAACGATGAAATCAGTTAACGATGAAATCAGTTAAATGAAGAATGAAAATGAAATCAGTTAACGATGAAATCAATTAACGATGAAATCAGTTAACGATGAAATCAGTTAAATGAAGATGAAATCAGTTAACGATGAAATCAGTTAACGATGAAATCAGTTAAATGAAGATGAAATCAGTTAACGATGAAATCAGTTAACGATGAAATCAGTTAACGATGAAATCAGTTAAATGAAGATGAAATCAGTTAACGATGAAATCAGTTAACGATGAAATCAGTTAACGATGAAATCAATTAAATGAAGATGAAATCAGTTAACGATGAAATCAGTTAACGATGAAATCAGTTAAATGAAGATGAAATCAGTTAAATGAAGATGAAATCAGTTAACGATGAAATCAGTTAACGATGAAATCAGTTAAATGAAGATGAAATCAGTTAAAGATGAAATCAGTTAACGATGAAATCAGTTAACGATGAAATCAGTTAAATGAAGATGAAATCAGTTAACGATGAAATCAGTTAAGGATGAAATCAATTAACGATGAAATCAGTTAAATGAAGATGAAATCAGTTAACGATGAAATCAGTTAAAGATGAAATCAGTTAAATGAAGAATGAAGATGAAATCAGTTAACGATGAAATCAGTTAAATGAAGATGAAATCAGTTAACGATGAAATCAATTAACGATGAAATCAGTTAACGATGAAATCAATTAACGATGAAATCAGTTAAATGAAGATGAAATCAGTTAACGATGAAATCAGTTAAAGATGAAATCAGTTAAATGAAGAATGAAGATGAAATCAGTTAACGATGAAATCAGTTAAATGAAGATGAAATCAGTTAACGATGAAATCAATTAACGATGAAATCAGTTAACGATGAAATCAATTAACGATGAAATCAGTTAAATGAAGATGAAATCAGTTAACGATGAAATCAGTTAACGATGAAATCAGTTAAATGAAGAATGAAAATGAAATCAGTTAACGATGAAATCAATTAACGATGAAATCAGTTAACGATGAAATCAGTTAAATGAAGATGAAATCAGTTAACGATGAAATCAGTTAACGATGAAATCAGTTAAATGAAGATGAAATCAGTTAACGATGAAATCAGTTAACGATGAAATCAGTTAACGATGAAATCAGTTAAATGAAGATGAAATCAGTTAACGATGAAATCAGTTAACGATGAAATCAGTTAACGATGAAATCAATTAAATGAAGATGAAATCAGTTAACGATGAAATCAGTTAAATGAAGAATGAAAATGAAATCAGTTAAATGAAGATGAAATCAGTTAACGATGAAATCAGTTAACGATGAAATCAGTTAACGATGAAATCAGTTAAATGAAGATGAAATCAGTTAACGATGAAATCAGTTAACGATGAAATCAGTTAACGATGAAATCAATTAAATGAAGATGAAATCAGTTAACGATGAAATCAGTTAAATGAAGATGAAATCAGTTAACGATGAAATCAGTTAAAGATGAAATCAGTTAACGATGAAATCAGTTAACGATGAAATCAGTTAACGATGAAATCAGTTAAATGAAGATGAAATCAGTTAACGATGAAATCAGTTAAATGAAGAATGAAAATGAAATCAGTTAAATGAAGATGAAATCAGTTAACGATGAAATCAGTTAACGATGAAATCAGTTAAATGAAGATGAAATCAGTTAACGATGAAATCAGTTAACAATGAAATCAGTTAAATGAAGATGAAATCAGTTAACGATGAAATCAGTTAACGATGAAATCAGTTAAATGAAGATGAAATCAGTTAACGATGAAATCAGTTAACGATGAAATCAGTTAAATGAAGATGAAATCAGTTAACGATGAAATCAGTTAACGATGAAATCAGTTAAATGAAGATGAAATCAGTTAACGATGAAATCAGTTAACGATGAAATCAGTTAACGATGAAATCAATTAAATGAAGATGAAATCAGTTAACGATGAAATCAGTTAAATGAAGATGAAATCAGTTAACGATGAAATCAGTTAAAGATGAAATCAGTTAACGATGAAATCAGTTAACGATGAAATCAGTTAAATGAAGATGAAATCAGTTAACGATGAAATCAGTTAAATGAAGAATGAAAATGAAATCAGTTAAATGAAGATGAAATCAGTTAACGATGAAATCAGTTAACGATGAAATCAGTTAACGATGAAATCAGTTAAATGAAGAATGAAAATGAAATCAGTTAACGATGAAATCAATTAACGATGAAATCAGTTAACGATGAAATCAGTTAAATGAAGATGAAATCAGTTAACGATGAAATCAGTTAACGATGAAATCAGTTAACGATGAAATCAGTTAAATGAAGATGAAATCAGTTAACGATGAAATCAGTTAACGATGAAATCAATTAAATGAAGATGAAATCAGTTAACGATGAAATCAGTTAAATGAAGAATGAAAATGAAATCAGTTAAATGAAGATGAAATCAGTTAACGATGAAATCAGTTAACGATGAAATCAGTTAAATGAAGATGAAATCAGTTAACGATGAAATCAGTTAACGATGAAATCAGTTAACGATGAAATCAATTAAATGAAGATGAAATCAGTTAACGATGAAATCAGTTAAATGAAGATGAAATCAGTTAACGATGAAATCAGTTAAAGATGAAATCAGTTAACGATGAAATCAGTTAACGATGAAATCAGTTAACGATGAAATCAGTTAAATGAAGATGAAATCAGTTAACGATGAAATCAGTTAAAAAAAGAATGAAAATGAAATCAGTTAAATGAAGATGAAATCAGTTAACGATGAAATCAGTTAACGATGAAATCAGTTAACGATGAAATCAGTTAAATGAAGATGAAATCAGTTAACGATGAAATCAGTTAACAATGAAATCAGTTAAATGAAGATGAAATCAGTTAACGATGAAATCAGTTAACGATGAAATCAGTTAACGATGAAATCAGTTAACGATGAAATCAGTTAAATGAAGATGAAATCAGTTAACGTTGAAATCAGTTAACGATGAAATCAGTTAAATGAAGATGAAATCAGTTAACGATGAAATCAGTTAACGATGAAATCAGTTAAATGAAGATGAAATCAGTTAACGATGAAATCAGTTAACGATGAAATCAGTTAACGATGAAATCAGTTAAATGAAGATGAAATCAGTTAACGATGAAATCAGTTAACGATGAAATCAATTAACGATGAAATCAGTTAAATGAAGATGAAATCAGTTAACGATGAAATCAGTTAAAGATGAAATCAGTTAAATGAAGAATGAAGATGAAATCAGTTAACGATGAAATCAGTTAAATGAAGATGAAATCAGTTAACGATGAAATCAGTTAACGATGAAATCAGTTAACGATGAAATCAGTTAAATGAAGATGAAATCAGTTAACGATGAAATCAGTTAAATGAAGAATGAAGATGAAATCAGTTAACGATGAAATCAATTAACGATGAAATCAGTTAACGATGAAATCAGTTAAATGAAGATGAAATCAGTTAACGATGAAATCAGTTAACGATGAAATCAGTTAAATGAAGAATGAAAATGAAATCAGTTAACGATGAAATCAATTAACGATGAAATCAGTTAACGATGAAATCAGTTAAATGAAGATGAAATCAGTTAACGATGAAATCAGTTAACGATGAAATCAGTTAAATGAAGATGAAATCAGTTAACGATGAAATCAGTTAACGATGAAATCAGTTAACGATGAAATCAATTAAATGAAGATGAAATCAGTTAACGATGAAATCAGTTAACGATGAAATCAGTTAAATGAAGATGAAATCAGTTAAATGAAGATGAAATCAGTTAACGATGAAATCAGTTAACGATGAAATCAGTTAACGATGAAATCAGTTAAATGAAGATGAAATCAGTTAAAGATGAAATCAGTTAACGATGAAATCAGTTAACGATGAAATCAGTTAAATGAAGATGAAATCAGTTAACGATGAAATCAGTTAACGATGAAATCAATTAACGATGAAATCAGTTAAATGAAGATGAAATCAGTTAACGATGAAATCAGTTAAAGATGAAATCAGTTAAATGAAGAATGAAGATGAAATCAGTTAACGATGAAATCAGTTAAATGAAGATGAAATCAGTTAACGATGAAATCAATTAACGATGAAATCAGTTAACGATGAAATCAATTAACGATGAAATCAGTTAAATGAAGATGAAATCAGTTAACGATGAAATCAGTTAAAGATGAAATCAGTTAAATGAAGAATGAAGATGAAATCAGTTAACGATGAAATCAGTTAAATGAAGATGAAATCAGTTAACGATGAAATCAATTAACGATGAAATCAGTTAACGATGAAATCAATTAACGATGAAATCAGTTAAATGAAGATGAAATCAGTTAACGATGAAATCAGTTAAAGATGAAATCAGTTAAATGAAGAATGAAGATGAAATCAGTTAACGATGAAATCAGTTAAATGAAGATGAAATCAGTTAACGATGAAATCAATTAACGATGAAATCAGTTAACGATGAAATCAGTTAAATGAAGATGAAATCAGTTAACGATGAAATCAGTTAAATGAAGAATGAAAATGAAATCAGTTAAATGAAGATGAAATCAGTTAACGATGAAATCAGTTAACGATGAAATCAGTTAACGATGAAATCAGTTAAATGAAGATGAAATCAGTTAACGATGAAATCAGTTAACAATGAAATCAGTTAAATGAAGATGAAATCAGTTAACGATGAAATCAGTTAACGATGAAATCAGTTAACGATGAAATCAGTTAAATGAAGATGAAATCAGTTAACGATGAAATCAGTTAAATGAAGATGAAATCAGTTAACGATGAAATCAGTTAACGATGAAATCAGTTAAATGAAGATGAAATCAGTTAACGATGAAATCAGTTAACGATGAAATCAGTTAACGATGAAATCAATTAAATGAAGATGAAATCAGTTAACGATGAAATCAATTAAATGAAGATGAAATCAGTTAACGATGAAATCAGTTAACAATGAAATCAGTTAAATGAAGATGAAATCAGTTAACGATGAAATCAGTTAACGATGAAATCAGTTAACGATGAAATCAGTTAACGATGAAATCAGTTAACGATGAAATCAGTTAACGATGAAATCAGTTAAATGAAGATGAAATCAGTTAACGATGAAATCAATTAACGATGAAATCAGTTAAATGAAGATGAAATCAGTTAACGATGAAATCAGTTAACGATGAAATCAGTTAAATGAAGAATGAAAATGAAATCAGTTAACGATGAAATCAATTAACGATGAAATCAGTTAACGATGAAATCAGTTAAATGAAGATGAAATCAGTTAACGATGAAATCAGTTAACGATGAAATCAGTTAAATGAAGATGAAATCAGTTAACGATGAAATCAGTTAACGATGAAATCAATTAAATGAAGATGAAATCAGTTAACGATGAAATCAGTTAAATGAAGAATGAAAATGAAATCAGTTAAATGAAGATGAAATCAGTTAACGATGAAATCAGTTAACGATGAAATCAGTTAAATGAAGATGAAATCAGTTAACGATGAAATCAGTTAACGATGAAATCAGTTAACGATGAAATCAATTAAATGAAGATGAAATCAGTTAACGATGAAATCAGTTAAATGAAGATGAAATCAGTTAACGATGAAATCAGTTAAAGATGAAATCAGTTAACGATGAAATCAGTTAACGATGAAATCAGTTAACGATGAAATCAGTTAAATGAAGATGAAATCAGTTAACGATGAAATCAGTTAAATGAAGAATGAAAATGAAATCAGTTAAATGAAGATGAAATCAGTTAACGATGAAATCAGTTAACGATGAAATCAGTTAAATGAAGATGAAATCAGTTAACGATGAAATCAGTTAACAATGAAATCAGTTAAATGAAGATGAAATCAGTTAACGATGAAATCAGTTAACGATGAAATCAGTTAACGATGAAATCAGTTAAATGAAGATGAAATCAGTTAAAGATGAAATCAGTTAACGATGAAATCAGTTAACGATGAAATCAGTTAAATGAAGATGAAATCAGTTAACGATGAAATCAATTAACGATGAAATCAGTTAAATGAAGATGAAATCAGTTAACGATGAAATCAGTTAAAGATGAAATCAGTTAAATGAAGAATGAAGATGAAATCAGTTAACGATGAAATCAGTTAAATGAAGATGAAATCAGTTAACGATGAAATCAGTTAACGATGAAATCAGTTAACGATGAAATCAGTTAAATGAAGATGAAATCAGTTAACGATGAAATCAGTTAAATGAAGAATGAAGATGAAATCAGTTAACGATGAAATCAATTAACGATGAAATCAGTTAACGATGAAATCAGTTAAATGAAGATGAAATCAGTTAACGATGAAATCAGTTAACGATGAAATCAGTTAAATGAAGAATGAAAATGAAATCAGTTAACGATGAAATCAATTAACGATGAAATCAGTTAACGATGAAATCAGTTAAATGAAGATGAAATCAGTTAACGATGAAATCAGTTAACGATGAAATCAGTTAAATGAAGATGAAATCAGTTAACGATGAAATCAGTTAACGATGAAATCAGTTAACGATGAAATCAGTTAAATGAAGATGAAATCAGTTAACGATGAAATCAGTTAACGATGAAATCAGTTAACGATGAAATCAATTAAATGAAGATGAAATCAGTTAACGATGAAATCAGTTAACGATGAAATCAGTTAAATGAAGATGAAATCAGTTAAATGAAGATGAAATCAGTTAACGATGAAATCAGTTAACGATGAAATCAGTTAAATGAAGATGAAATCAGTTAAAGATGAAATCAGTTAACGATGAAATCAGTTAACGATGAAATCAGTTAAATGAAGATGAAATCAGTTAACGATGAAATCAGTTAACGATGAAATCAATTAACGATGAAATCAGTTAAATGAAGATGAAATCAGTTAACGATGAAATCAGTTAAAGATGAAATCAGTTAAATGAAGAATGAAGATGAAATCAGTTAACGATGAAATCAGTTAAATGAAGATGAAATCAGTTAACGATGAAATCAATTAACGATGAAATCAGTTAACGATGAAATCAATTAACGATGAAATCAGTTAAATGAAGATGAAATCAGTTAACGATGAAATCAGTTAAAGATGAAATCAGTTAAATGAAGAATGAAGATGAAATCAGTTAACGATGAAATCAGTTAAATGAAGATGAAATCAGTTAACGATGAAATCAATTAACGATGAAATCAGTTAACGATGAAATCAATTAACGATGAAATCAGTTAAATGAAGATGAAATCAGTTAACGATGAAATCAGTTAAAGATGAAATCAGTTAAATGAAGAATGAAGATGAAATCAGTTAACGATGAAATCAGTTAAATGAAGATGAAATCAGTTAACGATGAAATCAGTTAAAGATGAAATCAGTTAACGATGAAATCAGTTAAATGAAGATGAAATCAGTTAACGATGAAATCAATTAACGATGAAATCAGTTAACGATGAAATCAGTTAAATGAAGATGAAATCAGTTAACGATGAAATCAGTTAACGATGAAATCAGTTAAATGAAGAATGAAAATGAAATCAGTTAACGATGAAATCAATTAACGATGAAATCAGTTAACGATGAAATCAGTTAAATGAAGATGAAATCAGTTAACGATGAAATCAGTTAACGATGAAATCAGTTAAATGAAGATGAAATCAGTTAACGATGAAATCAGTTAACGATGAAATCAGTTAACGATGAAATCAGTTAAATGAAGATGAAATCAGTTAACGATGAAATCAGTTAACGATGAAATCAGTTAACGATGAAATCAATTAAATGAAGATGAAATCAGTTAACGATGAAATCAGTTAAATGAAGAATGAAAATGAAATCAGTTAAATGAAGATGAAATCAGTTAACGATGAAATCAGTTAACGATGAAATCAGTTAACGATGAAATCAGTTAAATGAAGATGAAATCAGTTAACGATGAAATCAGTTAACGATGAAATCAGTTAACGATGAAATCAATTAAATGAAGATGAAATCAGTTAACGATGAAATCAGTTAAATGAAGATGAAATCAGTTAACGATGAAATCAGTTAAAGATGAAATCAGTTAACGATGAAATCAGTTAACGATGAAATCAGTTAACGATGAAATCAGTTAAATGAAGATGAAATCAGTTAACGATGAAATCAGTTAAATGAAGAATGAAAATGAAATCAGTTAAATGAAGATGAAATCAGTTAACGATGAAATCAGTTAACGATGAAATCAGTTAACGATGAAATCAGTTAAATGAAGATGAAATCAGTTAACGATGAAATCAGTTAACAATGAAATCAGTTAAATGAAGATGAAATCAGTTAACGATGAAATCAGTTAACGATGAAATCAGTTAACGATGAAATCAGTTAAATGAAGATGAAATCAGTTAACGATGAAATCAGTTAACGATGAAATCAGTTAAATGAAGATGAAATCAGTTAACGATGAAATCAGTTAACGATGAAATCAGTTAAATGAAGATGAAATCAGTTAACGATGAAATCAGTTAACGATGAAATCAGTTAACGATGAAATCAATTAAATGAAGATGAAATCAGTTAACGATGAAATCAGTTAAATGAAGATGAAATCAGTTAACGATGAAATCAGTTAAAGATGAAATCAGTTAACGATGAAATCAGTTAACGATGAAATCAGTTAAATGAAGATGAAATCAGTTAACGATGAAATCAGTTAAATGAAGAATGAAAATGAAATCAGTTAAATGAAGATGAAATCAGTTAACGATGAAATCAGTTAACGATGAAATCAGTTAACGATGAAATCAGTTAAATGAAGAATGAAAATGAAATCAGTTAACGATGAAATCAATTAACGATGAAATCAGTTAACGATGAAATCAGTTAAATGAAGATGAAATCAGTTAACGATGAAATCAGTTAACGATGAAATCAGTTAACGATGAAATCAGTTAAATGAAGATGAAATCAGTTAACGATGAAATCAGTTAACGATGAAATCAGTTAACGATGAAATCAATTAAATGAAGATGAAATCAGTTAACGATGAAATCAGTTAAATGAAGAATGAAAATGAAATCAGTTAAATGAAGATGAAATCAGTTAACGATGAAATCAGTTAACGATGAAATCAGTTAAATGAAGATGAAATCAGTTAACGATGAAATCAGTTAACGATGAAATCAGTTAACGATGAAATCAATTAAATGAAGATGAAATCAGTTAACGATGAAATCAGTTAAATGAAGATGAAATCAGTTAACGATGAAATCAGTTAAAGATGAAATCAGTTAACGATGAAATCAGTTAACGATGAAATCAGTTAACGATGAAATCAGTTAAATGAAGAATGAAAATGAAATCAGTTAAATGAAGATGAAATCAGTTAACGATGAAATCAGTTAACGATGAAATCAGTTAAATGAAGATGAAATCAGTTAACGATGAAATCAGTTAACGATGAAATCAGTTAACGATGAAATCAATTAAATGAAGATGAAATCAGTTAACGATGAAATCAGTTAAATGAAGATGAAATCAGTTAACGATGAAATCAGTTAAAGATGAAATCAGTTAACGATGAAATCAGTTAACGATGAAATCAGTTAACGATGAAATCAGTTAAATGAAGATGAAATCAGTTAACGATGAAATCAGTTAAATGAAGAATGAAAATGAAATCAGTTAAATGAAGATGAAATCAGTTAACGATGAAATCAGTTAACGATGAAATCAGTTAAATGAAGATGAAATCAGTTAACGATGAAATCAGTTAACAATGAAATCAGTTAAATGAAGATGAAATCAGTTAACGATGAAATCAGTTAACGATGAAATCAGTTAACGATGAAATCAGTTAAATGAAGATGAAATCAGTTAAAGATGAAATCAGTTAACGATGAAATCAGTTAACGATGAAATCAGTTAAATGAAGATGAAATCAGTTAACGATGAAATCAATTAACGATGAAATCAGTTAAATGAAGATGAAATCAGTTAACGATGAAATCAGTTAAAGATGAAATCAGTTAAATGAAGAATGAAGATGAAATCAGTTAACGATGAAATCAGTTAAATGAAGATGAAATCAGTTAACGATGAAATCAGTTAACGATGAAATCAGTTAACGATGAAATCAGTTAAATGAAGATGAAATCAGTTAACGATGAAATCAGTTAAATGAAGAATGAAGATGAAATCAGTTAACGATGAAATCAATTAACGATGAAATCAGTTAACGATGAAATCAGTTAAATGAAGATGAAATCAGTTAACGATGAAATCAGTTAACGATGAAATCAGTTAAATGAAGAATGAAAATGAAATCAGTTAACGATGAAATCAATTAACGATGAAATCAGTTAACGATGAAATCAGTTAAATGAAGATGAAATCAGTTAACGATGAAATCAGTTAACGATGAAATCAGTTAAATGAAGATGAAATCAGTTAACGATGAAATCAGTTAACGATGAAATCAGTTAACGATGAAATCAGTTAAATGAAGATGAAATCAGTTAACGATGAAATCAGTTAACGATGAAATCAGTTAACGATGAAATCAATTAAATGAAGATGAAATCAGTTAACGATGAAATCAGTTAACGATGAAATCAGTTAAATGAAGATGAAATCAGTTAAATGAAGATGAAATCAGTTAACGATGAAATCAGTTAACGATGAAATCAGTTAAATGAAGATGAAATCAGTTAAAGATGAAATCAGTTAACGATGAAATCAGTTAACGATGAAATCAGTTAAATGAAGATGAAATCAGTTAACGATGAAATCAGTTAACGATGAAATCAATTAACGATGAAATCAGTTAAATGAAGATGAAATCAGTTAACGATGAAATCAGTTAAAGATGAAATCAGTTAAATGAAGAATGAAGATGAAATCAGTTAACGATGAAATCAGTTAAATGAAGATGAAATCAGTTAACGATGAAATCAATTAACGATGAAATCAGTTAACGATGAAATCAATTAACGATGAAATCAGTTAAATGAAGATGAAATCAGTTAACGATGAAATCAGTTAAAGATGAAATCAGTTAAATGAAGAATGAAGATGAAATCAGTTAACGATGAAATCAGTTAAATGAAGATGAAATCAGTTAACGATGAAATCAATTAACGATGAAATCAGTTAACGATGAAATCAATTAACGATGAAATCAGTTAAATGAAGATGAAATCAGTTAACGATGAAATCAGTTAAAGATGAAATCAGTTAAATGAAGAATGAAGATGAAATCAGTTAACGATGAAATCAGTTAAATGAAGATGAAATCAGTTAACGATGAAATCAGTTAAAGATGAAATCAGTTAACGATGAAATCAGTTAAATGAAGATGAAATCAGTTAACGATGAAATCAATTAACGATGAAATCAGTTAACGATGAAATCAGTTAAATGAAGATGAAATCAGTTAACGATGAAATCAGTTAACGATGAAATCAGTTAAATGAAGAATGAAAATGAAATCAGTTAACGATGAAATCAATTAACGATGAAATCAGTTAACGATGAAATCAGTTAAATGAAGATGAAATCAGTTAACGATGAAATCAGTTAACGATGAAATCAGTTAAATGAAGATGAAATCAGTTAACGATGAAATCAGTTAACGATGAAATCAGTTAACGATGAAATCAGTTAAATGAAGATGAAATCAGTTAACGATGAAATCAGTTAACGATGAAATCAATTAAATGAAGATGAAATCAGTTAACGATGAAATCAGTTAAATGAAGAATGAAAATGAAATCAGTTAAATGAAGATGAAATCAGTTAACGATGAAATCAGTTAACGATGAAATCAGTTAACGATGAAATCAGTTAAATGAAGATGAAATCAGTTAACGATGAAATCAGTTAACGATGAAATCAGTTAACGATGAAATCAATTAAATGAAGATGAAATCAGTTAACGATGAAATCAGTTAAATGAAGATGAAATCAGTTAACGATGAAATCAGTTAAAGATGAAATCAGTTAACGATGAAATCAGTTAACGATGAAATCAGTTAACGATGAAATCAGTTAAATGAAGATGAAATCAGTTAACGATGAAATCAGTTAAATGAAGAATGAAAATGAAATCAGTTAAATGAAGATGAAATCAGTTAACGATGAAATCAGTTAACGATGAAATCAGTTAACGATGAAATCAGTTAAATGAAGATGAAATCAGTTAACGATGAAATCAGTTAACAATGAAATCAGTTAAATGAAGATGAAATCAGTTAACGATGAAATCAGTTAACGATGAAATCAGTTAACGATGAAATCAGTTAAATGAAGATGAAATCAGTTAACGATGAAATCAGTTAACGATGAAATCAGTTAAATGAAGATGAAATCAGTTAACGATGAAATCAGTTAACGATGAAATCAGTTAAATGAAGATGAAATCAGTTAACGATGAAATCAGTTAACGATGAAATCAGTTAACGATGAAATCAATTAAATGAAGATGAAATCAGTTAACGATGAAATCAGTTAAATGAAGATGAAATCAGTTAACGATGAAATCAGTTAAAGATGAAATCAGTTAACGATGAAATCAGTTAACGATGAAATCAGTTAAATGAAGATGAAATCAGTTAACGATGAAATCAGTTAAATGAAGAATGAAAATGAAATCAGTTAAATGAAGATGAAATCAGTTAACGATGAAATCAGTTAACGATGAAATCAGTTAACGATGAAATCAGTTAAATGAAGAATGAAAATGAAATCAGTTAACGATGAAATCAATTAACGATGAAATCAGTTAACGATGAAATCAGTTAAATGAAGATGAAATCAGTTAACGATGAAATCAGTTAACGATGAAATCAGTTAACGATGAAATCAGTTAAATGAAGATGAAATCAGTTAACGATGAAATCAGTTAACGATGAAATCAGTTAACGATGAAATCAATTAAATGAAGATGAAATCAGTTAACGATGAAATCAGTTAAATGAAGAATGAAAATGAAATCAGTTAAATGAAGATGAAATCAGTTAACGATGAAATCAGTTAACGATGAAATCAGTTAAATGAAGATGAAATCAGTTAACGATGAAATCAGTTAACGATGAAATCAGTTAACGATGAAATCAATTAAATGAAGATGAAATCAGTTAACGATGAAATCAGTTAAATGAAGATGAAATCAGTTAACGATGAAATCAGTTAAAGATGAAATCAGTTAACGATGAAATCAGTTAACGATGAAATCAGTTAACGATGAAATCAGTTAAATGAAGATGAAATCAGTTAACGATGAAATCAGTTAAAAGAAGAATGAAAATGAAATCAGTTAAATGAAGATGAAATCAGTTAACGATGAAATCAGTTAACGATGAAATCAGTTAACGATGAAATCAGTTAAATGAAGATGAAATCAGTTAACGATGAAATCAGTTAACAATGAAATCAGTTAAATGAAGATGAAATCAGTTAACGATGAAATCAGTTAACGATGAAATCAGTTAACGATGAAATCAGTTAAATGAAGATGAAATCAGTTAACGATGAAATCAGTTAACGATGAAATCAGTTAAATGAAGATGAAATCAGTTAACGATGAAATCAGTTAACGATGAAATCAGTTAAATGAAGATGAAATCAGTTAACGATGAAATCAGTTAACGATGAAATCAGTTAACGATGAAATCAGTTAAATGAAGATGAAATCAGTTAACGATGAAATCAGTTAACGATGAAATCAATTAACGATGAAATCAGTTAAATGAAGATGAAATCAGTTAACGATGAAATCAGTTAAAGATGAAATCAGTTAAATGAAGAATGAAGATGAAATCAGTTAACGATGAAATCAGTTAAATGAAGATGAAATCAGTTAACGATGAAATCAGTTAACGATGAAATCAGTTAACGATGAAATCAGTTAAATGAAGATGAAATCAGTTAACGATGAAATCAGTTAAATGAAGATGAAATCAGTTAACGATGAAATCAATTAAATGAAGATGAAATCAGTTAACGATGAAATCAGTTAAATGAAGATGAAATCAGTTAACGATGAAATCAGTTAAAGATGAAATCAGTTAACGATGAAATCAGTAAACGATGAAATCAGTTAACGATGAAATCAGTTAAATGAAGATGAAATCAGTTAACGATGAAATCAGTTAAAAGAAGAATGAAAATGAAATCAGTTAAATGAAGATGAAATCAGTTAACGATGAAATCAGTTAACGATGAAATCAGTTAACGATGAAATCAGTTAAATGAAGATGAAATCAGTTAACGATGAAATCAGTTAACAATGAAATCAGTTAAATGAAGATGAAATCAGTTAACGATGAAATCAGTTAACGATGAAATCAGTTAACGATGAAATCAGTTAACGATGAAATCAGTTAAATGAAGATGAAATCAGTTAACGATGAAATCAATTAACGATGAAATCAGTTAACGATGAAATCAGTTAAATGAAGATGAAATCAGTTAACGATGAAATCAGTTAACGATGAAATCAGTTAAATGAAGAATGAAAATGAAATCAGTTAACGATGAAATCAATTAACGATGAAATCAGTTAACGATGAAATCAGTTAAATGAAGATGAAATCAGTTAACGATGAAATCAGTTAACGATGAAATCAGTTAAATGAAGATGAAATCAGTTAACGATGAAATCAGTTAACGATGAAATCAGTTAACGATGAAATCAATTAAATGAAGATGAAATCAGTTAACGATGAAATCAGTTAACGATGAAATCAGTGAAATGAAGATGAAATCAGTTAAATGAAGATGAAATCAGTTAACGATGAAATCAGTTAATGATGAAATCAGTTAACGATGAAATCAGTTAAATGAAGATGAAATCAGTTAAAGATGAAATCAGTTAACGATGAAATCAGTTAACGATGAAATCAGTTAAATGAAGATGAAATCAGTTAACGATGAAATCAGTTAACGATGAAATCAATTAACGATGAAATCAGTTAAATGAAGATGAAATCAGTTAACGATGAAATCAGTTAAAGATGAAATCAGTTAAATGAAGAATGAAGATGAAATCAGTTAACGATGAAATCAGTTAAATGAAGATGAAATCAGTTAACGATGAAATCAATTAACGATGAAATCAGTTAACGATGAAATCAATTAACGATGAAATCAGTTAAATGAAGATGAAATCAGTTAACGATGAAATCAGTTAAAGATGAAATCAGTTAAATGAAGAATGAAGATGAAATCAGTTAACGATGAAATCAGTTAAATGAAGATGAAATCAGTTAACGATGAAATCAATTAACGATGAAATCAGTTAACGATGAAATCAATTAACGATGAAATCAGTTAAATGAAGATGAAATCAGTTAACGATGAAATCAGTTAAAGATGAAATCAGTTAAATGAAGAATGAAGATGAAATCAGTTAACGATGAAATCAGTTAAATGAAGATGAAATCAGTTAACGATGAAATCAATTAACGATGAAATCAGTTAACGATGAAATCAATTAACGATGAAATCAGTTAAATGAAGATGAAATCAGTTAACGATGAAATCAGTTAAAGATGAAATCAGTTAAATGAAGAATGAAGATGAAATCAGTTAACGATGAAATCAGTTAAATGAAGATGAAATCAGTTAACGATGGAATCAGTTAACGATGAAATCAGTTAACGATGAAATCAGTTAAATGAAGATGAAATCAGTTAACGATGAAATCAGTTAAATGAAGAATGAAGATGAAATCAGTTAACGATGAAATCAATTAACGATGAAATCAGTTAACGATGAAATCAGTTAAATGAAGATGAAATCAGTTAACGATGAAATCAGTTAACGATGAAATCAGTTAAATGAAGAATGAAAATGAAATCAGTTAACGATGAAATCAATTAACGATGAAATCAGTTAACGATGAAATCAGTTAAATGAAGATGAAATCAGTTAACGATGAAATCAGTTAACGATGAAATCAGTTAAATGAAGATGAAATCAGTTAACGATGAATTCAGTTAACGATGAAATCAGTTAACGATGAAATCAGTTAAATGAAGATGAAATCAGTTAACGATGAAATCAGTTAACGATGAAATCAGTTAACGATGAAATCAATTAAATGAAGATGAAATCAGTTAACGATGAAATCAGTTAAATGAAGAATGAAAATGAAATCAGTTAAATGAAGATGAAATCAGTTAACGATGAAATCAGTTAACGATGAAATCAGTTAAATGAAGATGAAATCAGTTAACGATGAAATCAGTTAACGATGAAATCAGTTAACGATGAAATCAATTAAATGAAGATGAAATCAGTTAACGATGAAATCAGTTAAATGAAGATGAAATCAGTTAACGATGAAATCAGTTAAAGATGAAATCAGTTAACGATGAAATCAGTTAACGATGAAATCAGTTAACGATGAAATCAGTTAAATGAAGATGAAATCAGTTAACGATGAAATCAGTTAAATGAAGAATGAAAATGAAATCAGTTAAATGAAGATGAAATCAGTTAACGATGAAATCAGTTAACGATGAAATCAGTTAACGATGAAATCAGTTAAATGAAGATGAAATCAGTTAACGATGAAATCAGTTAACAATGAAATCAGTTAAATGAAGATGAAATCAGTTAACGATGAAATCAGTTAACGATGAAATCAGTTAACGATGAAATCAGTTAAATGAAGATGAAATCAGTTAACGATGAAATCAGTTAACGATGAAATCAGTTAACGATGAAATCAGTTAAATGAAGATGAAATCAGTTAACGATGAAATCAGTTAAATGAAGAATGAAGATGAAATCAGTTAACGATGAAATCAATTAACGATGAAATCAGTTAACGATGAAATCAGTTAAATGAAGATGAAATCAGTTAACGATGAAATCAGTTAACGATGAAATCAGTTAAATGAAGAATGAAAATGAAATCAGTTAACGATGAAATCAATTAACGATGAAATCAGTTAACGATGAAATCAGTTAAATGAAGATGAAATCAGTTAACGATGAAATCAGTTAACGATGAAATCAGTTAAATGAAGATGAAATCAGTTAACGATGAAATCAGTTAACGATGAAATCAGTTAACGATGAAATCAGTTAACGATGAAATCAGTTAACGATGAAATCAGTTAACGATGAAATCAGTTAACGATGAAATCAGTTAAATGAAGAATGAAAATGAAATCAGTTAAATGAAGATGAAATCAGTTAACGATGAAATCAGTTAACGATGAAATCAGTTAAATGAAGATGAAATCAGTTAACGATGAAATCAGTTAACGATGAAATCAGTTAACGATGAAATCAATTAAATGAAGATGAAATCAGTTAACGATGAAATCAGTTAAATGAAGATGAAATCAGTTAACGATGAAATCAGTTAAAGATGAAATCAGTTAACGATGAAATCAGTTAACGATGAAATCAGTTAACGATGAAATCAGTTAAATGAAGATGAAATCAGTTAACGATGAAATCAGTTAAATGAAGAATGAAAATGAAATCAGTTAAATGAAGATGAAATCAGTTAACGATGAAATCAGTTAACGATGAAATCAGTTAAATGAAGATGAAATCAGTTAACGATGAAATCAGTTAACAATGAAATCAGTTAAATGAAGATGAAATCAGTTAACGATGAAATCAGTTAACGATGAAATCAGTTAACGATGAAATCAGTTAAATGAAGATGAAATCAGTTAAAGATGAAATCAGTTAACGATGAAATCAGTTAACGATGAAATCAGTTAAATGAAGATGAAATCAGTTAACGATGAAATCAATTAACGATGAAATCAGTTAAATGAAGATGAAATCAGTTAACGATGAAATCAGTTAAAGATGAAATCAGTTAAATGAAGAATGAAGATGAAATCAGTTAACGATGAAATCAGTTAAATGAAGATGAAATCAGTTAACGATGAAATCAGTTAACGATGAAATCAGTTAACGATGAAATCAGTTAAATGAAGATGAAATCAGTTAAATGAAGAATGAAGATGAAATCAGTTAACGATGAAATCAATTAACGATGAAATCAGTTAACGATGAAATCAGTTAAATGAAGATGAAATCAGTTAACGATGAAATCAGTTAACGATGAAATCAGTTAAATGAAGAATGAAAATGAAATCAGTTAACGATGAAATCAATTAACGATGAAATCAGTTAACGATGAAATCAGTTAAATGAAGATGAAATCAGTTAACGATGAAATCAGTTAACGATGAAATCAGTTAAATGAAGATGAAATCAGTTAACGATGAAATCAGTTAACGATGAAATCAGTTAACGATGAAATCAGTTAAATGAAGATGAAATCAGTTAACGATGAAATCAGTTAACGATGAAATCAGTTAACGATGAAATCAATTAAATGAAGATGAAATCAGTTAACGATGAAATCAGTTAAAGATGAAATCAGTTAACGATGAAATCAGTTAACGATGAAATCAGTTAAATGAAGATGAAATCAGTTAACGATGAAATCAGTTAACGATGAAATCAATTAACGATGAAATCAGTTAAATGAAGATGAAATCAGTTAACGATGAAATCAGTTAAAGATGAAATCAGTTAAATGAAGAATGAAGATGAAATCAGTTAACGATGAAATCAGTTAAATGAAGATGAAATCAGTTAACGATGAAATCAATTAACGATGAAATCAGTTAACGATGAAATCAATTAACGATGAAATCAGTTAAATGAAGATGAAATCAGTTAACGATGAAATCAGTTAAAGATGAAATCAGTTAAATGAAGAATGAAGATGAAATCAGTTAACGATGAAATCAGTTAAATGAAGATGAAATCAGTTAACGATGAAATCAATTAACGATGAAATCAGTTAACGATGAAATCAATTAACGATGAAATCAGTTAAATGAAGATGAAATCAGTTAACGATGAAATCAGTTAAAGATGAAATCAGTTAAATGAAGAATGAAGATGAAATCAGTTAACGATGAAATCAGTTAAATGAAGATGAAATCAGTTAACGATGAAATCAGTTAAAGATGAAATCAGTTAACGATGAAATCAGTTAAATGAAGATGAAATCAGTTAACGATGAAATCAATTAACGATGAAATCAGTTAACGATGAAATCAGTTAAATGAAGATGAAATCAGTTAACGATGAAATCAGTTAACGATGAAATCAGTTAAATGAAGAATGAAAATGAAATCAGTTAACGATGAAATCAATTAACGATGAAATCAGTTAACGATGAAATCAGTTAAATGAAGATGAAATCAGTTAACGATGAAATCAGTTAACGATGAAATCAGTTAAATGAAGATGAAATCAGTTAACGATGAAATCAGTTAACGATGAAATCAGTTAACGATGAAATCAGTTAAATGAAGATGAAATCAGTTAACGATGAAATCAGTTAACGATGAAATCAATTAAATGAAGATGAAATCAGTTAACGATGAAATCAGTTAAATGAAGAATGAAAATGAAATCAGTTAAATGAAGATGAAATCAGTTAACGATGAAATCAGTTAACGATGAAATCAGTTAACGATGAAATCAGTTAAATGAAGATGAAATCAGTTAACGATGAAATCAGTTAACGATGAAATCAGTTAACGATGAAATCAATTAAATGAAGATGAAATCAGTTAACGATGAAATCAGTTAAATGAAGATGAAATCAGTTAACGATGAAATCAGTTAAAGATGAAATCAGTTAACGATGAAATCAGTTAACGATGAAATCAGTTAACGATGAAATCAGTTAAATGAAGATGAAATCAGTTAACGATGAAATCAGTTAAATGAAGAATGAAAATGAAATCAGTTAAATGAAGATGAAATCAGTTAACGATGAAATCAGTTAACGACGAAATCAGTTAACGATGAAATCAGTTAAATGAAGATGAAATCAGTTAACGATGAAATCAGTTAACAATGAAATCAGTTAAATGAAGATGAAATCAGTTAACGATGAAATCAGTTAACGATGAAATCAGTTAACGATGAAATCAGTTAAATGAAGATGAAATCAGTTAACGATGAAATCAGTTAACGATGAAATCAGTTAAATGAAGATGAAATCAGTTAACGATGAAATCAGTTAACGATGAAATCAGTTAAATGAAGATGAAATCAGTTAACGATGAAATCAGTTAACGATGAAATCAGTTAACGATGAAATCAATTAAATGAAGATGAAATCAGTTAACGATGAAATCAGTTAAATGAAGATGAAATCAGTTAACGATGAAATCAGTTAAAGATGAAATCAGTTAACGATGAAATCAGTTAACGATGAAATCAGTTAAATGAAGATGAAATCAGTTAACGATGAAATCAGTTAAATGAAGAATGAAAATGAAATCAGTTAAATGAAGATGAAATCAGTTAACGATGAAATCAGTTAACGATGAAATCAGTTAACGATGAAATCAGTTAAATGAAGAATGAAAATGAAATCAGTTAACGATGAAATCAATTAACGATGAAATCAGTTAACGATGAAATCAGTTAAATGAAGATGAAATCAGTTAACGATGAAATCAGTTAACGATGAAATCAGTTAACGATGAAATCAGTTAAATGAAGATGAAATCAGTTAACGATGAAATCAGTTAACGATGAAATCAGTTAACGATGAAATCAATTAAATGAAGATGAAATCAGTTAACGATGAAATCAGTTAAATGAAGAATGAAAATGAAATCAGTTAAATGAAGATGAAATCAGTTAACGATGAAATCAGTTAACGATGAAATCAGTTAAATGAAGATGAAATCAGTTAACGATGAAATCAGTTAACGATGAAATCAGTTAACGATGAAATCAATTAAATGAAGATGAAATCAGTTAACGATGAAATCAGTTAAATGAAGATGAAATCAGTTAACGATGAAATCAGTTAAAGATGAAATCAGTTAACGATGAAATCAGTTAACGATGAAATCAGTTAACGATGAAATCAGTTAAATGAAGATGAAATCAGTTAACGATGAAATCAGTTAAAAGAAGAATGAAAATGAAATCAGTTAAATGAAGATGAAATCAGTTAACGATGAAATCAGTTAACGATGAAATCAGTTAACGATGAAATCAGTTAAATGAAGATGAAATCAGTTAACGATGAAATCAGTTAACAATGAAATCAGTTAAATGAAGATGAAATCAGTTAACGATGAAATCAGTTAACGATGAAATCAGTTAACGATGAAATCAGTTAAATGAAGATGAAATCAGTTAACGATGAAATCAGTTAACGATGAAATCAGTTAAATGAAGATGAAATCAGTTAACGATGAAATCAGTTAACGATGAAATCAGTTAAATGAAGATGAAATCAGTTAACGATGAAATCAGTTAACGATGAAATCAGTTAACGATGAAATCAGTTAAATGAAGATGAAATCAGTTAACGATGAAATCAGTTAACGATGAAATCAATTAACGATGAAATCAGTTAAATGAAGATGAAATCAGTTAACGATGAAATCAGTTAAAGATGAAATCAGTTAAATGAAGAATGAAGATGAAATCAGTTAACGATGAAATCAGTTAAATGAAGATGAAATCAGTTAACGATGAAATCAGTTAACGATGAAATCAGTTAACGATGAAATCAGTTAAATGAAGATGAAATCAGTTAACGATGAAATCAGTTAACGATGAAATCAGTTAAATGAAGATGAAATCAGTTAACGATGAAATCAGTTAACGATGAAATCAGTTAACGATGAAATCAATTAACGATGAAATCAGTTAAATGAAGATGAAATCAGTTAACGATGAAATCAGTTAAAGATGAAATCAGTTAAATGAAGAATGAAGATGAAATCAGTTAACGATGAAATCAGTTAAATGAAGATGAAATCAGTTAACGATGAAATCAATTAACGATGAAATCAGTTAACGATGAAATCAATTAACGATGAAATCAGTTAAATGAAGATGAAATCAGTTAACGATGAAATCAGTTAAAGATGAAATCAGTTAAATGAAGAATGAAGATGAAATCAGTTAACGATGAAATCAGTTAAATGAAGATGAAATCAGTTAACGATGAAATCAATTAACGATGAAATCAGTTAACGATGAAATCAATTAACGATGAAATCAGTTAAATGAAGATGAAATCAGTTAACGATGAAATCAGTTAAAGATGAAATCAGTTAAATGAAGAATGAAGATGAAATCAGTTAACGATGAAATCAGTTAAATGAAGATGAAATCAGTTAACGATGAAATCAATTAACGATGAAATCAGTTAACGATGAAATCAATTAACGATGAAATCAGTTAAATGAAGATGAAATCAGTTAACGATGAAATCAGTTAAAGATGAAATCAGTTAAATGAAGAATGAAGATGAAATCAGTTAACGATGAAATCAGTTAAATGAAGATGAAATCAGTTAACGATGGAATCAGTTAACGATGAAATCAGTTAACGATGAAATCAGTTAAATGAAGATGAAATCAGTTAACGATGAAATCAGTTAAATGAAGAATGAAGATGAAATCAGTTAACGATGAAATCAATTAACGATGAAATCAGTTAACGATGAAATCAGTTAAATGAAGATGAAATCAGTTAACGATGAAATCAGTTAACGATGAAATCAGTTAAATGAAGAATGAAAATGAAATCAGTTAACGATGAAATCAATTAACGATGAAATCAGTTAACGATGAAATCAGTTAAATGAAGATGAAATCAGTTAACGATGAAATCAGTTAACGATGAAATCAGTTAAATGAAGATGAAATCAGTTAACGATGAATTCAGTTAACGATGAAATCAGTTAACGATGAAATCAGTTAAATGAAGATGAAATCAGTTAACGATGAAATCAGTTAACGATGAAATCAGTTAACGATGAAATCAATTAAATGAAGATGAAATCAGTTAACGATGAAATCAGTTAAATGAAGAATGAAAATGAAATCAGTTAAATGAAGATGAAATCAGTTAACGATGAAATCAGTTAACGATGAAATCAGTTAAATGAAGATGAAATCAGTTAACGATGAAATCAGTTAACGATGAAATCAGTTAACGATGAAATCAATTAAATGAAGATGAAATCAGTTAACGATGAAATCAGTTAAATGAAGATGAAATCAGTTAACGATGAAATCAGTTAAAGATGAAATCAGTTAACGATGAAATCAGTTAACGATGAAATCAGTTAACGATGAAATCAGTTAAATGAAGATGAAATCAGTTAACGATGAAATCAGTTAAATGAAGAATGAAAATGAAATCAGTTAAATGAAGATGAAATCAGTTAACGATGAAATCAGTTAACGATGAAATCAGTTAACGATGAAATCAGTTAAATGAAGATGAAATCAGTTAACGATGAAATCAGTTAACAATGAAATCAGTTAAATGAAGATGAAATCAGTTAACGATGAAATCAGTTAACGATGAAATCAGTTAACGATGAAATCAGTTAAATGAAGATGAAATCAGTTAACGATGAAATCAGTTAACGATGAAATCAGTTAACGATGAAATCAGTTAAATGAAGATGAAATCAGTTAACGATGAAATCAGTTAAATGAAGAATGAAGATGAAATCAGTTAACGATGAAATCAATTAACGATGAAATCAGTTAACGATGAAATCAGTTAAATGAAGATGAAATCAGTTAACGATGAAATCAGTTAACGATGAAATCAGTTAAATGAAGAATGAAAATGAAATCAGTTAACGATGAAATCAATTAACGATGAAATCAGTTAACGATGAAATCAGTTAAATGAAGATGAAATCAGTTAACGATGAAATCAGTTAACGATGAAATCAGTTAAATGAAGATGAAATCAGTTAACGATGAAATCAGTTAACGATGAAATCAGTTAACGATGAAATCAGTTAAATGAAGATGAAATCAGTTAACGATGAAATCAGTTAACGATGAAATCAGTTAACGATGAAATCAATTAAATGAAGATGAAATCAGTTAACGATGAAATCAGTTAACGATGAAATCAGTTAAATGAAGATGAAATCAGTTAAATGAAGATGAAATCAGTTAACGATGAAATCAGTTAACGATGAAATCAGTTAACGATGAAATCAGTTAAATGAAGATGAAATCAGTTAAAGATGAAATCAGTTAACGATGAAATCAGTTAACGATGAAATCAGTTAAATGAAGATGAAATCAGTTAACGATGAAATCAGTTAACGATGAAATCAATTAACGATGAAATCAGTTAAATGAAGATGAAATCAGTTAACGATGAAATCAGTTAAAGATGAAATCAGTTAAATGAAGAATGAAGATGAAATCAGTTAACGATGAAATCAGTTAAATGAAGATGAAATCAGTTAACGATGAAATCAATTAACGATGAAATCAGTTAACGATGAAATCAATTAACGATGAAATCAGTTAAATGAAGAATGAAGATGAAATCAGTTAACGATGAAATCAGTTAAATGAAGATGAAATCAGTTAACGATGAAATCAGTTAACGATGAAATCAGTTAAATGAAGATGAAATCAGTTAACGATGAAATCAGTTAAATGAAGAATGAAGATGAAATCAGTTAACGATGAAATCAATTAACGATGAAATCAGTTAACGATGAAATCAGTTAAATGAAGATGAAATCAGTTAACGATGAAATCAGTTAACGATGAAATCAGTTAAATGAAGATGAAATCAGTTAACGATGAAATCAGTTAACGATGAAATCAGTTAACGATGAAATCAGTTAAATGAAGATGAAATCAGTTAACGATGAAATCAGTTAACGATGAAATCAGTTAACGATGAAATCAATTAAATGAAGATGAAATCAGTTAACGATGAAATCAGTTAAATGAAGAATGAAAATGAAATCAGTTAAATGAAGATGAAATCAGTTAACGATGAAATCAGTTAACGATGAAATCAGTTAACGATGAAATCAGTTAAATGAAGATGAAATCAGTTAACGATGAAATCAGTTAACGATGAAATCAGTTAAATGAAGATGAAATCAGTTAACGATGAAATCAGTTAACGATGAAATCAGTTAAATGAAGATGAAATCAGTTAAAGATGAAATCAGTTAACGATGAAATCAGTTAACGATGAAATCAGTTAAATGAAGATGAAATCAGTTAACGATGAAATCAGTTAACGATGAAATCAATTAACGATGAAATCAGTTAAATGAAGATGAAATCAGTTAACGATGAAATCAGTTAAAGATGAAATCAGTTAAATGAAGAATGAAGATGAAATCAGTTAACGATGAAATCAGTTAAATGAAGATGAAATCAGTTAACGATGAAATCAATTAACGATGAAATCAGTTAACGATGAAATCAATTAACGATGAAATCAGTTAAATGAAGAATGAAGATGAAATCAGTTAACGATGAAATCAGTTAAATGAAGATGAAATCAGTTAACGATGAAATCAGTTAACGATGAAATCAGTTAAATGAAGATGAAATCAGTTAACGATGAAATCAGTTAAATGAAGAATGAAGATGAAATCAGTTAACGATGAAATCAATTAACGATGAAATCAGTTAACGATGAAATCAGTTAAATGAAGATGAAATCAGTTAACGATGAAATCAGTTAACGATGAAATCAGTTAACGATGAAATCAGTTAAATGAAGATGAAATCAGTTAACGATGAAATCAGTTAACGATGAAATCAGTTAACGATGAAATCAGTTAAATGAAGATGAAATCAGTTAACGATGAAATCAGTTAACGATGAAATCAGTTAACGATGAAATCAATTAAATGAAGATGAAATCAGTTAACGATGAAATCAGTTAAATGAAGAATGAAAATGAAATCAGTTAAATGAAGATGAAATCAGTTAACGATGAAATCAGTTAACGATGAAATCAGTTAACGATGAAATCAGTTAAATGAAGATGAAATCAGTTAACGATGAAATCAGTTAACGATGAAATCAGTTAAATGAAGATGAAATCAGTTAACGATGAAATCAGTTAACGATGAAATCAGTTAAATGAAGATGAAATCAGTTAACGATGAAATCAGTTAACGATGAAATCAATTAACGATGAAATCAGTTAAATGAAGATGAAATCAGTTAACGATGAAATCAGTTAAAGATGAAATCAGTTAAATGAAGAATGAAGATGAAATCAGTTAACGATGAAATCAGTTAAATGAAGATGAAATCAGTTAACGATGAAATCAGTTAACGATGAAATCAGTTAACGATGAAATCAGTTAAATGAAGAATGAAGATGAAATCAGTTAACGATGAAATCAATTAACGATGAAATCAGTTAAATGAAGATGAAATCAGTTAACGATGAAATCAGTTAACGATGAAATCAGTTAAATGAAGAATGAAAATGAAATCAGTTAACGATGAAATCAATTAACGATGAAATCAGTTAACGATGAAATCAGTTAAATGAAGATGAAATCAGTTAACGATGAAATCAGTTAACGATGAAATCAGTTAAATGAAGATGAAATCAGTTAACGATGAAATCAGTTAACGATGAAATCAGTTAACGATGAAATCAGTTAAATGAAGATGAAATCAGTTAACGATGAAATCAGTTAACGATGAAATCAGTTAACGATGAAATCAATTAAATGAAGATGAAATCAGTTAACGATGAAATCAGTTAAATGAAGATGAAATCAGTTAAAGATGAAATCAGTTAACGATGAAATCAGTTAACGATGAAATCAGTTAAATGAAGATGAAATCAGTTAACGATGAAATCAGTTAACGATGAAATCAATTAACGATGAAATCAGTTAAATGAAGATGAAATCAGTTAACGATGAAATCAGTTAAAGATGAAATCAGTTAAATGAAGAATGAAGATGAAATCAGTTAACGATGAAATCAGTTAAATGAAGATGAAATCAGTTAACGATGAAATCAGTTAACGATGAAATCAGTTAACGATGAAATCAGTTAAATGAAGAATGAAGATGAAATCAGTTAACGATGAAATCAATTAACGATGAAATCAGTTAAATGAAGATGAAATCAGTTAACGATGAAATCAGTTAACGATGAAATCAGTTAAATGAAGAATGAAAATGAAATCAGTTAACGATGAAATCAATTAACGATGAAATCAGTTAACGATGAAATCAGTTAAATGAAGATGAAATCAGTTAACGATGAAATCAGTTAACGATGAAATCAGTTAAATGAAGATGAAATCAGTTAACGATGAAATCAGTTAACGATGAAATCAGTTAACGATGAAATCAGTTAAATGAAGATGAAATCAGTTAACGATGAAATCAGTTAACGATGAAATCAGTTAACGATGAAATCAATTAAATGAAGATGAAATCAGTTAACGATGAAATCAGTTAAATGAAGATGAAATCAGTTAAAGATGAAATCAGTTAACGATGAAATCAGTTAACGATGAAATCAGTTAAATGAAGATGAAATCAGTTAACGATGAAATCAGTTAACGATGAAATCAATTAACGATGAAATCAGTTAAATGAAGATGAAATCAGTTAACGATGAAATCAGTTAAAGATGAAATCAGTTAAATGAAGAATGAAGATGAAATCAGTTAACGATGAAATCAGTTAAATGAAGATGAAATCAGTTAACGATGAAATCAGTTAACGATGAAATCAGTTAAATGAAGATGAAATCAGTTAACGATGAAATCAGTTAAATGAAGAATGAAGATGAAATCAGTTAACGATGAAATCAATTAACGATGAAATCAGTTAACGATGAAATCAGTTAAATGAAGATGAAATCAGTTAACGATGAAATCAGTTAACGATGAAATCAGTTAAATGAAGAATGAAAATGAAATCAGTTAACGATGAAATCAATTAACGATGAAATCAGTTAACGATGAAATCAGTTAAATGAAGATGAAATCAGTTAACGATGAAATCAGTTAACGATGAAATCAGTTAAATGAAGATGAAATCAGTTAACGATGAAATCAGTTAACGATGAAATCAGTTAACGATGAAATCAGTTAAATGAAGATGAAATCAGTTAACGATGAAATCAGTTAACGATGAAATCAGTTAACGATGAAATCAATTAAATGAAGATGAAATCAGTTAACGATGAAATCAGTTAACGATGAAATCAGTTAAATGAAGATGAAATCAGTTAAATGAAGATGAAATCAGTTAACGATGAAATCAGTTAACGATGAAATCAGTTAACGATGAAATCAGTTAAATGAAGATGAAATCAGTTAAAGATGAAATCAGTTAACGATGAAATCAGTTAACGATGAAATCAGTTAAATGAAGATGAAATCAGTTAACGATGAAATCAGTTAACGATGAAATCAATTAACGATGAAATCAGTTAAATGAAGATGAAATCAGTTAACGATGAAATCAGTTAAAGATGAAATCAGTTAAATGAAGAATGAAGATGAAATCAGTTAACGATGAAATCAGTTAAATGAAGATGAAATCAGTTAACGATGAAATCAATTAACGATGAAATCAGTTAACGATGAAATCAATTAACGATGAAATCAGTTAAATGAAGATGAAATCAGTTAACGATGAAATCAGTTAAAGATGAAATCAGTTAAATGAAGAATGAAGATGAAATCAGTTAACGATGAAATCAGTTAACGATGAAATCAGTTAACGATGAAATCAATTAACGATGAAATCAGTTAAATGAAGATGAAATCAGTTAACGATGAAATCAATTAACGATGAAATCAGTTAACGATGAAATCAGTTAACGATGAAATCAGTTAAATGAAGAATGAAAATGAAATCAGTTAACGATGAAATCAATTAACGATGAAATCAGTTAACGATGAAATCAGTTAAATGAAGATGAAATCAGTTAACGATGAAATCAGTTAACGATGAAATCAGTTAACGATGAAATCAGTTAAATGAAGATGAAATCAGTTAACGATGAAATCAGTTAACAATGAAATCAGTTAAATGAAGATGAAATCAGTTAACGATGAAATCAGTTAACGATGGAATCAGTTAAATGAAGATGAAATCAGTTAACGATGAAATCAGTTAAATGAAGAATGAAAATGAAATCAGTTAAATGAAGATGAAATCAGTTAACGATGAAATCAGTTAACGATGAAATCAGTTAACGATGAAATCAGTTAAATGAAGATGAAATCAGTTAACGATGAAATCAGTTAACAATGAAATCAGTTAAATGAAGATGAAATCAGTTAACGATGAAATCAGTTAACGATGAAATCAGTTAAAAGAAGATGAAATCAGTTAACGATGAAATCAGTTAAATGAAGAATGAAAATGAAATCAGTTAAATGAAGATGAAATCAGTTAACGATGAAATCAGTTAACGATGAAATCAGTTAACGATGAAATCAGTTAAATGAAGATGAAATCAGTTAACGATGAAATCAGTTAACGATGAAATCAGTTAACGATGAAATCAGTTAAATGAAGATGAAATCAGTTAACGATGAAATCAGTTAACGATGAAATCAGTTAAATGAAGATGAAATCAGTTAACGATGAAATCAGTTAACGATGAAATCAGTTAAATGAAGAATGAAAATGAAATCAGTTAACGATGAAATCAATTAACGATGAAATCAGTTAACGATGAAATCAATTAAATGAAGATGAAATCAGTTAACGATGAAATCAGTTAAATGAAGATGAAATCAGTTAACGATGAAATCAGTTAACGATGAAATCAGTTAAATGAAGATGAAATCAGTTAACGATGAAATCAGTTAACGATGAAATCAATTAAATGAAGATGAAATCAGTTAACGATGAAATCAGTTAAATGAAGAATGAAAATGAAATCAGTTAAATGAAGATGAAATCAGTTAACGATGAAATCAGTTAACGATGAAATCAGTTAAATGAAGATGAAATCAGTTAACGATGAAATCAGTTAACGATGAAATCAGTTAACGATGAAATCAATTAAATGAAGATGAAATCAGTTAACGATGAAATCAGTTAAATGAAGATGAAATCAGTTAACGATGAAATCAGTTAACGATGAAATCAGTTAACGATGAAATCAGTTAACGATGAAATCAGTTAAATGAAGATGAAATCAGTTAACGATGAAATCAGTTAAATGAAGAATGAAAATGAAATCAGTTAAATGAAGATGAAATCAGTTAACGATGAAATCAGTTAACGATGAAATCAGTTAAATGAAGATGAAATCAGTTAACGATGAAATCAGTTAACAATGAAATCAGTTAAATGAAGATGAAATCAGTTAACGATGAAATCAGTTAACGATGAAATCAGTTAACGATGAAATCAGTTAACGATGAAATCAGTTAAATGAAGATGAAATCAGTTAAAGATGAAATCAGTTAACGATGAAATCAGTTAACGATGAAATCAGTTAAATGAAGATGAAATCAGTTAACGATGAAATCAGTTAACGATGAAATCAATTAACGATGAAATCAGTTAAATGAAGATGAAATCAGTTAACGATGAAATCAGTTAAAGATGAAATCAGTTAAATGAAGAATGAAGATGAAATCAGTTAACGATGAAATCAGTTAAATGAAGATGAAATCAGTTAACGATGAAATCAGTTAACGATGAAATCAGTTAACGATGAAATCAGTTAAATGAAGATGAAATCAGTTAACGATGAAATCAGTTAAATGAAGAATGAAGATGAAATCAGTTAACGATGAAATCAATTAACGATGAAATCAGTTAACGATGAAATCAGTTAAATGAAGATGAAATCAGTTAACGATGAAATCAGTTAACGATGAAATCAGTTAAATGAAGAATGAAAATGAAATCAGTTAACGATGAAATCAATTAACGATGAAATCAGTTAACGATGAAATCAGTTAAATGAAGATGAAATCAGTTAACGATGAAATCAGTTAACGATGAAATCAGTTAAATGAAGATGAAATCAGTTAACGATGAAATCAGTTAACGATGAAATCAGTTAACGATGAAATCAATTAAATGAAGATGAAATCAGTTAACGATGAAATCAGTTAACGATGAAATCAGTTAAATGAAGATGAAATCAGTTAAATGAAGATGAAATCAGTTAACGATGAAATCAGTTAACGATGAAATCAGTTAAATGAAGATGAAATCAGTTAAAGATGAAATCAGTTAACGATGAAATCAGTTAACGATGAAATCAGTTAAATGAAGATGAAATCAGTTAACGATGAAATCAGTTAACGATGAAATCAATTAACGATGAAATCAGTTAAATGAAGATGAAATCAGTTAACGATGAAATCAGTTAAAGATGAAATCAGTTAAATGAAGAATGAAGATGAAATCAGTTAACGATGAAATCAGTTAAATGAAGAATGAAGATGAAATCAGTTAACGATGAAATCAGTTAAATGAAGATGAAATCAGTTAACGATGAAATCAATTAACGATGAAATCAGTTAACGATGAAATCAATTAACGATGAAATCAGTTAAATGAAGATGAAATCAGTTAACGATGAAATCAGTTAAAGATGAAATCAGTTAAATGAAGAATGAAGATGAAATCAGTTAACGATGAAATCAGTTAAATGAAGATGAAATCAGTTAACGATGAAATCAGTTAACGATGAAATCAATTAACGATGAAATCAGTTAAATGAAGATGAAATCAGTTAACGATGAAATCAGTTAAAGATGAAATCAGTTAAATGAAGAATGAAGATGAAATCAGTTAACGATGAAATCAGTTAAATGAAGATGAAATCAGTTAACGATGAAATCAGTTAACGATGAAATCAGTTAACGATGAAATCAGTTAAATGAAGATGAAATCAGTTAACGATGAAATCAGTTAAATGAAGAATGAAGATGAAATCAGTTAACGATGAAATCAATTAACGATGAAATCAGTTAACGATGAAATCAGTTAAATGAAGATGAAATCAGTTAACGATGAAATCAGTTAACGATGAAATCAGTTAAATGAAGAATGAAAATGAAATCAGTTAACGATGAAATCAATTAACGATGAAATCAGTTAACGATGAAATCAGTTAAATGAAGATGAAATCAGTTAACGATGAAATCAGTTAACGATGAAATCAGTTAAATGAAGATGAAATCAGTTAACGATGAAATCAGTTAACGATGAAATCAGTTAACGATGAAATCAGTTAAATGAAGATGAAATCAGTTAACGATGAAATCAGTTAACGATGAAATCAGTTAACGATGAAATCAATTAAATGAAGATGAAATCAGTTAACGATGAAATCAGTTAAATGAAGAATGAAAATGAAATCAGTTAAATGAAGATGAAATCAGTTAACGATGAAATCAGTTAACGATGAAATCAGTTAAATGAAGATGAAATCAGTTAACGATGAAATCAGTTAACGATGAAATCAGTTAACGATGAAATCAATTAAATGAAGATGAAATCAGTTAACGATGAAATCAGTTAAATGAAGATGAAATCAGTTAACGATGAAATCAGTTAAAGATGAAATCAGTTAACGATGAAATCAGTTAACGATGAAATCAGTTAACGATGAAATCAGTTAAATGAAGATGAAATCAGTTAACGATGAAATCAGTTAAATAAAGAATGAAAATGAAATCAGTTAAATGAAGATGAAATCAGTTAACGATGAAATCAGTTAACGATGAAATCAGTTAAATGAAGATGAAATCAGTTAACGATGAAATCAGTTAACAATGAAATCAGTTAAATGAAGATGAAATCAGTTAACGATGAAATCAGTTAACGATGAAATCAGTTAAATGAAGATGAAATCAGTTAACGATGAAATCAGTTAACGATGAAATCAGTTAAATGAAGATGAAATCAGTTAACGATGAAATCAGTTAACGATGAAATCAATTAACGATGAAATCAGTTAAATGAAGATGAAATCAGTTAACGATGAAATCAGTTAAAGATGAAATCAGTTAAATGAAGAATGAAGATGAAATCAGTTAACGATGAAATCAGTTAAATGAAGATGAAATCAGTTAACGATGAAATCAGTTAACGATGAAATCAGTTAACGATGAAATCAGTTAAATGAAGATGAAATCAGTTAACGATGAAATCAGTTAAATGAAGAATGAAGATGAAATCAGTTAACGATGAAATCAATTAACGATGAAATCAGTTAACGATGAAATCAGTTAAATGAAGATGAAATCAGTTAACGATGAAATCAGTTAACGATGAAATCAGTTAAATGAAGATGAAATCAGTTAACGATGAAATCAGTTAACGATGAAATCAGTTAACGATGAAATCAGTTAAATGAAGATGAAATCAGTTAAATGAAGATGAAATCAGTTAACGATGAAATCAGTTAACGATGAAATCAGTTAACGATGAAATCAATTAAATGAAGATGAAATCAGTTAACGATGAAATCAGTTAAATGAAGAATGAAAATGAAATCAGTTAAATGAAGATGAAATCAGTTAACGATGAAATCAGTTAACGATGAAATCAGTTAAATGAAGATGAAATCAGTTAACGATGAAATCAGTTAACGATGAAATCAGTTAACGATGAAATCAATTAAATGAAGATGAAATCAGTTAACGATGAAATCAGTTAAATGAAGATGAAATCAGTTAACGATGAAATCAGTTAAAGATGAAATCAGTTAACGATGAAATCAGTTAACGATGAAATCAGTTAACGATGAAATCAGTTAAATGAAGATGAAATCAGTTAACGATGAAATCAGTTAAATGAAGAATGAAAATGAAATCAGTTAAATGAAGATGAAATCAGTTAACGATGAAATCAGTTAACGATGAAATCAGTTAACGATGAAATCAGTTAAATGAAGATGAAATCAGTTAACGATGAAATCAGTTAACGATGAAATCAGTTAAATGAAGATGAAATCAGTTAACGATGGAATCAGTTAACGATGAAATCAGTTAACGATGAAATCAGTTAAATGAAGATGAAATCAGTTAACGATGAAATCAGTTAACAATGAAATCAGTTAAATGAAGATGAAATCAGTTAACGATGAAATCAGTCAACGATGAAATCAGTTAACGATGAAATCAGTTAACGATGAAATCAGTTAAATGAAGATGAAATCAGTTAAAGATGAAATCAGTTAACGATGAAATCAGTTAACGATGAAATCAGTTAAATGAAGATGAAATCAGTTAACGATGAAATCAGTTAACGATGAAATCAATTAACGATGAAATCAGTTAAATGAAGATGAAATCAGTTAACGATGAAATCAGTTAAAGATGAAATCAGTTAAATGAAGAATGAAGATGAAATCAGTTAACGATGAAATCAGTTAAATGAAGATGAAATCAGTTAACGATGAAATCAGTTAACGATGAAATCAGTTAACGATGAAATCAGTTAAATGAAGATGAAATCAGTTAACGATGAAATCAGTTAAATGAAGAATGAAGATGAAATCAGTTAACGATGAAATCAATTAACGATGAAATCAGTTAACGATGAAATCAGTTAAATGAAGATGAAATCAGTTAAATGAAGAATGAAAATGAAATCAGTTAACGATGAAATCAATTAACGATGAAATCAGTTAACGATGAAATCAGTTAAATGAAGATGAAATCAGTTAACGATGAAATCAGTTAACGATGAAATCAGTTAAATGAAGAATGAAAATGAAATCAGTTAACGATGAAATCAATTAACGATGAAATCAGTTAACGATGAAATCAGTTAAATGAAGATGAAATCAGTTAACGATGAAATCAGTTAACGATGAAATCAGTTAAATGAAGATGAAATCAGTTAACGATGAAATCAGTTAACGATGAAATCAGTTAACGATGAAATCAGTTAAATGAAGATGAAATCAGTTAACGATGAAATCAGTTAACGATGAAATCAGTTAACGATGAAATCAATTAAATGAAGATGAAATCAGTTAACGATGAAATCAGTTAAATGAAGAATGAAAATGAAATCAGTTAAATGAAGATGAAATCAGTTAACGATGAAATCAGTTAACGATGAAATCAGTTAAATGAAGATGAAATCAGTTAACGATGAAATCAGTTAACGATGAAATCAGTTAACGATGAAATCAATTAAATGAAGATGAAATCAGTTAACGATGAAATCAGTTAAATGAAGATGAAATCAGTTAACGATGAAATCAGTTAAAGATGAAATCAGTTAACGATGAAATCAGTTAACGATGAAATCAGTTAACGATGAAATCAGTTAAATGAAGATGAAATCAGTTAACGATGAAATCAGTTAAATGAAGAATGAAAATGAAATCAGTTAAATGAAGATGAAATCAGTTAACGATGAAATCAGTTAACGATGAAATCAGTTAACGATGAAATCAGTTAAATGAAGATGAAATCAGTTAACGATGAAATCAGTTAACGATGAAATCAGTTAAATGAAGATGAAATCAGTTAACGATGGAATCAGTTAACGATGAAATCAGTTAACGATGAAATCAGTTAAATGAAGATGAAATCAGTTAACGATGAAATCAGTTAACAATGAAATCAGTTAAATGAAGATGAAATCAGTTAACGATGAAATCAGTCAACGATGAAATCAGTTAACGATGAAATCAGTTAACGATGAAATCAGTTAAATGAAGATGAAATCAGTTAAAGATGAAATCAGTTAACGATGAAATCAGTTAACGATGAAATCAGTTAAATGAAGATGAAATCAGTTAACGATGAAATCAGTTAACGATGAAATCAATTAACGATGAAATCAGTTAAATGAAGATGAAATCAGTTAACGATGAAATCAGTTAAAGATGAAATCAGTTAAATGAAGAATGAAGATGAAATCAGTTAACGATGAAATCAGTTAAATGAAGATGAAATCAGTTAACGATGAAATCAGTTAACGATGAAATCAGTTAACGATGAAATCAGTTAAATGAAGATGAAATCAGTTAACGATGAAATCAGTTAAATGAAGAATGAAGATGAAATCAGTTAACGATGAAATCAATTAACGATGAAATCAGTTAACGATGAAATCAGTTAAATGAAGATGAAATCAGTTAAATGAAGAATGAAAATGAAATCAGTTAACGATGAAATCAATTAACGATGAAATCAGTTAACGATGAAATCAGTTAAATGAAGATGAAATCAGTTAACGATGAAATCAGTTAACGATGAAATCAGTTAAATGAAGATGAAATCAGTTAACGATGAAATCAGTTAACGATGAAATCAGTTAACGATGAAATCAGTTAAATGAAGATGAAATCAGTTAACGATGAAATCAGTTAACGATGAAATCAGTTAACGATGAAATCAATTAAATGAAGATGAAATCAGTTAACGATGAAATCAGTTAAATGAAGAATGAAAATGAAATCAGTTAAATGAAGATGAAATCAGTTAACGATGAAATCAGTTAACGATGAAATCAGTTAAATGAAGATGAAATCAGTTAACGATGAAATCAGTTAACGATGAAATCAGTTAAATGAAGATGAAATCAGTTAACGATGAAATCAGTTAACGATGAAATCAGTTAAATGAAGATGAAATCAGTTAAAGATGAAATCAGTTAACGATGAAATCAGTTAACGATGAAATCAGTTAAATGAAGAATGAAAATGAAATCAGTTAACGATGAAATCAATTAACGATGAAATCAGTTAACGATGAAATCAGTTAAATGAAGATGAAATCAGTTAACGATGAAATCAGTTAACGATGAAATCAGTTAAATGAAGATGAAATCAGTTAACGATGAAATCAGTTAACGATGAAATCACTTAACGATGAAATCAGTTAAATGAAGATGAAATCAGTTAACGATGAAATCAGTTAAATGAAGATGAAATCAGTTAAAGATGAAATCAGTTAACGATGAAATCAGATAACGATGAAATCAGTTAAATGAAGATGAAATCAGTTAACGATGAAATCAGTTAACGATGAAATCAGTTAACGATGGAATCAGTTAAATGAAGATGAAATCAGTTAACGATGAAATCAGTTAAAGATGAAATCAGTTAACGATGAAATCAGTTAACGATGAAATCAGTTAAATGAAGATGAAATCAGTTAAATGAAGATGAAATCAGTTAACGATGAAATCAGTTAACGATGAAATCAGTTAAATGAAGATGAAATCAGTTAACGATGAAATCAGTTAACGATGAAATCAGTTAACGATGAAATCAATTAAATGAAGATGAAATCAGTTAACGATGAAATCAGTTAAATGAAGAATGAAAATGAAATCAGTTAAATGAAGATGAAATCAGTTAACGATGAAATCAGTTAACGATGAAATCAGTTAACGATGAAATCAGTTAACGATGAAATCAGTTAACGATGAAATCAATTAAATGAAGATGAAATCAGTTAAATGAAGATGAAATCAGTTAACGATGAAATCAGTTAAATGAAGATGAAATCAGTTAACGATGAAATCAGTTAAATGAAGAATGAAGATGAAATCAGTTAACGATGAAATCAATTAACGATGAAATCAGTTAACGATGAAATCAGTTAAATGAAGATGAAATCAGTTAACGATGAAATCAGTTAACGATGAAATCAGTTAAATGAAGAATGAAAATGAAATCAGTTAACGATGAAATCAATTAACGATGAAATCAGTTAACGATGAAATCAATTAACGATGAAATCAGTTAACGATGAAATCAGTTAAATGAAGATGAAATCAGTTAACGATGAAATCAGTTAACGATGAAATCAGTTAAATGAAGATGAAATCAGTTAACGATGAAATCAGTTAACGATGAAATCAGTTAACGATGAAATCAATTAAATGAAGATGAAATCAGTTAACGATGAAATCAGTTAAATGAAGAATGAAAATGAAATCAGTTAAATGAAGATGAAATCAGTTAACGATGAAATCAGTTAACGATGAAATCAGTTAAATGAAGATGAAATCAGTTAACGATGAAATCAGTTAACGATGAAATCAGTTAAATGAAGATGAAATCAGTTAACGATGAAATCAGTTAACGATGAAATCAGTTAACGATGAAATCAATTAAATGAAGATGAAATCAGTTAACGATGAAATCAGTTAAATGAAGATGAAATCAGTTAACGATGAAATCAGTTAAAGATGAAATCAGTTAACGATGAAATCAGTTAACGATGAAATCAGTTAACGATGAAATCAGTTAAATGAAGATGAAATCAGTTAACGATGAAATCAGTTAAATGAAGAATGAAAATGAAATCAGTTAAATGAAGATGAAATCAGTTAACGATGAAATCAGTTAACGATGAAATCAGTTAACGATGAAATCAGTTAAATGAAGATGAAATCAGTTAACGATGAAATCAGTTAACAATGAAATAAGTTAAATGAAGATGAAATCAGTTAACGATGAAATCAGTTAACGATGAAATCAGTTAACGATGAAATCAGTTAAATGAAGATGAAATCAGTTAACGATGAAATCAGTTAACGATGAAATCAGTTAAATGAAGATGAAATCAGTTAACGATGAAATCAGTTAACGATGAAATCAGTTAAATGAAGATGAAATCAGTTAACGATGAAATCAGTTAACGATGAAATCAGTTAACGATGAAATCAATTAAATGAAGATGAAATCAGTTAACGATGAAATCAGTTAAATGAAGATGAAATCAGTTAACGATGAAATCAGTTAAAGATGAAATCAGTTAACGATGAAATCAGTTAACGATGAAATCAGTTAAATGAAGATGAAATCAGTTAACGATGAAATCAGTTAAATGAAGAATGAAAATGAAATCAGTTAAATGAAGATGAAATCAGTTAACGATGAAATCAGTTAACGATGAAATCAGTTAACGATGAAATCAGTTAAATGAAGATGAAATCAGTTAACGATGAAATCAGTTAACAATGAAATCAGTTAAATGAAGATGAAATCAGTTAACGATGAAATCAGTTAACGATGAAATCAGTTAACGATGAAATCAGTTAACGATGAAATCAGTTAAATGAAGATGAAATCAGTTAACGATGAAATCAGTTAACGATGAAATCAGTTAAATGAAGATGAAATCAGTTAACGATGAAATCAGTTAAATGAAGAATGAAGATGAAATCAGTTAACGATGAAATCAATTAACGATGAAATCAGTTAACGATGAAATCAGTTAAATGAAGATGAAATCAGTTAACGATGAAATCAGTTAACGATGAAATCAGTTAAATGAAGAATGAAAATGAAATCAGTTAACGATGAAATCAATTAACGATGAAATCAGTTAACGATGAAATCAGTTAAATGAAGATGAAATCAGTTAACGATGAAATCAGTTAACGATGAAATCAGTTAAATGAAGATGAAATCAGTTAACGATGAAATCAGTTAACGATGAAATCAGTTAACGATGAAATCAGTTAACGATGAAATCAGTTAAATGAAGATGAAATCAGTTAACGATGAAATCAGTTAACGATGAAATCAGTTAACGATGAAATCAATTAAATGAAGATGAAATCAGTTAACGATGAAATCAGTTAACGATGAAATCAGTTAAATGAAGATGAAATCAGTTAAATGAAGATGAAATCAGTTAACGATGAAATCAGTTAAATGAAGAATGAAGATGAAATCAGTTAACGATGAAATCAATTAACGATGAAATCAGTTAACGATGAAATCAGTTAAATGAAGATGAAATCAGTTAACGATGAAATCAGTTAACGATGAAATCAGTTAAATGAAGAATGAAAATGAAATCAGTTAACGATGAAATCAATTAACGATGAAATCAGTTAACGATGAAATCAGTTAAATGAAGATGAAATCAGTTAACGATGAAATCAGTTAACGATGAAATCAGTTAAATGAAGATGAAATCAGTTAACGATGAAATCAGTTAACGATGAAATCAGTTAACGATGAAATCAATTAAATGAAGATGAAATCAGTTAACGATGAAATCAGTTAACGATGAAATCAATTAACGATGAAATCAGTTAAATGAAGATGAAATCAGTTAACGATGAAATCAGTTAAAGATGAAATCAGTTAAATGAAGAATGAAGATGAAATCAGTTAACGATGAAATCAGTTAAATGAAGATGAAATCAGTTAACGATGAAATCAGTTAACGATGAAATCAGTTAAATGAAGATGAAATCAGTTAACGATGAAATCAGTTAAATGAAGAATGAAGATGAAATCAGTTAACGATGAAATCAATTAACGATGAAATCAGTTAACGATGAAATCAGTTAAATGAAGATGAAATCAGTTAACGATGAAATCAGTTAACGATGAAATCAGTTAAATGAAGAATGAAAATGAAATCAGTTAACGATGAAATCAATTAACGATGAAATCAGTTAACGATGAAATCAGTTAAATGAAGATGAAATCAGTTAACGATGAAATCAGTTAACGATGAAATCAGTTAAATGAAGATGAAATCAGTTAACGATGAAATCAGTTAACGATGAAATCAGTTAACGATGAAATCAGTTAAATGAAGATGAAATCAGTTAACGATGAAATCAGTTAACGATGAAATCAGTTAACGATGAAATCAATTAAATGAAGATGAAATCAGTTAACGATGAAATCAGTTAAATGAAGAATGAAAATGAAATCAGTTAAATGAAGATGAAATCAGTTAACGATGAAATCAGTTAACGATGAAATCAGTTAAATGAAGATGAAATCAGTTAACGATGAAATCAGTTAACGATGAAATCAGTTAACGATGAAATCAATTAAATGAAGATGAAATCAGTTAACGATGAAATCAGTTAAATGAAGATGAAATCAGTTAACGATGAAATCAGTTAAAGATGAAATCAGTTAACGATGAAATCAGTTAACGATGAAATCAGTTAACGATGAAATCAGTTAAATGAAGATGAAATCAGTTAACGATGAAATCAGTTAACGATGAAATCAGTTAAATGAAGATGAAATCAGTTAAAGATGAAATCAGTTAACGATGAAATCAGTTAACGATGAAATCAGTTAAATGAAGATGAAATCAGTTAACGATGAAATCAGTTAACGATGAAATCAATTAACGATGAAATCAGTTAAATGAAGATGAAATCAGTTAACGATGAAATCAGTTAAAGATGAAATCAGTTAAATGAAGAATGAAGATGAAATCAGTTAACGATGAAATCAGTTAAATGAAGATGAAATCAGTTAACGATGAAATCAGTTAACGATGAAATCAGTTAACGATGAAATCAGTTAACGATGAAATCAGTTAACGATGAAATCAGTTAAATGAAGATGAAATCAGTTAACGATGAAATCAGTTAAATGAAGAATGAAGATGAAATCAGTTAACGATGAAATCAATTAACGATGAAATCAGTTAACGATGAAATCAGTTAAATGAAGATGAAATCAGTTAACGATGAAATCAGTTAACGATGAAATCAGTTAAATGAAGAATGAAAATGAAATCAGTTAACGATGAAATCAATTAACGATGAAATCAGTTAACGATGAAATCAGTTAAATGAAGATGAAATCAGTTAACGATGAAATCAGTTAACGATGAAATCAGTTAAATGAAGATGAAATCAGTTAACGATGAAATCAGTTAACGATGAAATCAGTTAACGATGAAATCAGTTAAATGAAGATGAAATCAGTTAACGATGAAATCAGTTAACGATGAAATCAGTTAACGATGAAATCAATTAAATGAAGATGAAATCAGTTAACGATGAAATCAGTTAACGATGAAATCAGTTAAATGAAGATGAAATCAGTTAAATGAAGATGAAATCAGTTAACGATGAAATCAGTTAACGATGAAATCAGTTAACGATGAAATCAGTTAAATGAAGATGAAATCAGTTAAAGATGAAATCAGTTAACGATGAAATCAGTTAACGATGAAATCAGTTAAATGAAGATGAAATCAGTTAACGATGAAATCAGTTAACGATGAAATCAATTAACGATGAAATCAGTTAAATGAAGATGAAATCAGTTAACGATGAAATCAGTTAAAGATGAAATCAGTTAACGATGAAATCAGTTAACGATGAAATCAGTTAACGATGAAATCAGTTAAATGAAGAATGAAGATGAAATCAGTTAACGATGAAATCAATTAACGATGAAATCAGTTAACGATGAAATCAGTTAAATGAAGATGAAATCAGTTAACGATGAAATCAGTTAACGATGAAATCAGTTAAATGAAGAATGAAAATGAAATCAGTTAACGATGAAATCAATTAACGATGAAATCAGTTAACGATGAAATCAGTTAAATGAAGATGAAATCAGTTAACGATGAAATCAGTTAACGATGAAATCAGTTAAATGAAGATGAAATCAGTTAACGATGAAATCAGTTAACGATGAAATCAGTTAAATGAAGATGAAATCAGTTAACGATGAAATCAGTTAACGATGAAATCAGTTAACGATGAAATCAATTAAATGAAGATGAAATCAGTTAACGATGAAATCAGTTAAATGAAGAATGAAAATGAAATCAGTTAAATGAAGATGAAATCAGTTAACGATGAAATCAGTTAACGATGAAATCAGTTAAATGAAGATGAAATCAGTTAACGATGAAATCAGTTAACGATGAAATCAGTTAACGATGAAATCAATTAAATGAAGATGAAATCAGTTAACGATGAAATCAGTTAAATGAAGATGAAATCAGTTAACGATGAAATCAGTTAAAGATGAAATCAGTTAACGATGAAATCAGTTAACGATGAAATCAGTTAACGATGAAATCAGTTAAATGAAGATGAAATCAGTTAACGATGAAATCAGTTAAATGAAGAATGAAAATGAAATCAGTTAAATGAAGATGAAATCAGTTAACGATGAAATCAGTTAACGATGAAATCAGTTAACGATGAAATCAGTTAACGATGAAATCAGTTAAATGAAGATGAAATCAGTTAAAGATGAAATCAGTTAACGATGAAATCAGTTAACGATGAAATCAGTTAAATGAAGATGAAATCAGTTAACGATGAAATCAGTTAACGATGAAATCAATTAACGATGAAATCAGTTAAATGAAGATGAAATCAGTTAACGATGAAATCAGTTAAAGATGAAATCAGTTAAATGAAGAATGAAGATGAAATCAGTTAACGATGAAATCAGTTAAATGAAGATGAAATCAGTTAACGATGAAATCAGTTAACGATGAAATCAGTTAACGATGAAATCATTTAAATGAAGATGAAATCAGTTAACGATGAAATCAGTTAAATGAAGAATGAAGATGAAATCAGTTAACGATGAAATCAATTAACGATGAAATCAGTTAACGATGAAATCAGTTAAATGAAGATGAAATCAGTTAACGATGAAATCAGTTAACGATGAAATCAGTTAAATGAAGATGAAATCAGTTAACGATGAAATCAGTTAAATGAAGAATGAAAATGAAATCAGTTAACGATGAAATCAATTAACGATGAAATCAGTTAACGATGAAATCAGTTAAATGAAGATGAAATCAGTTAACGATGAAATCAGTTAACGATGAAATCAGTTAAATGAAGATGAAATCAGTTAACGATGAAATCAGTTAACGATGAAATCAGTTAAATGAAGATGAAATCAGTTAACGATGAAATCAGTTAACGATGAAATCAGTTAACGATGAAATCAGTTAACGATGAAATCAATTAAATGAAGATGAAATCAGTTAACGATGAAATCAGTTAAATGAAGAATGAAAATGAAATCAGTTAAATGAAGATGAAATCAGTTAACGATGAAATCAGTTAACGATGAAATCAGTTAAATGAAGATGAAATCAGTTAACGATGAAATCAGTTAACGATGAAATCAGTTAACGATGAAATCAATTAAATGAAGATGAAATCAGTTAACGATGAAATCAGTTAAATGAAGATGAAATCAGTTAACGATGAAATCAGTTAAAGATGAAATCAGTTAACGATGAAATCAGTTAACGATGAAATCAGTTAACGATGAAATCAGTTAAATGAAGATGAAATCAGTTAACGATGAAATCAGTTAAATGAAGAATGAAGATGAAATCAGTTAACGATGAAATCAATTAACGATGAAATCAGTTAACGATGAAATCAGTTAAATGAAGATGAAATCAGTTAACGATGAAATCAGTTAACGATGAAATCAGTTAAATGAAGAATGAAAATGAAATCAGTTAACGATGAAATCAATTAACGATGAAATCAGTTAACGATGAAATCAGTTAAATGAAGATGAAATCAGTTAACGATGAAATCAGTTAACGATGAAATCAGTTAAATGAAGATGAAATCAGTTAACGATGAAATCAGTTAACGATGAAATCAGTTAAATGAAGATGAAATCAGTTAACGATGAAATCAGTTAACGATGAAATCAGTTAACGATGAAATCAATTAAATGAAGATGAAATCAGTTAACGATGAAATCAGTTAAATGAAGAATGAAAATGAAATCAGTTAAATGAAGATGAAATCAGTTAACGATGAAATCAGTTAACGATGAAATCAGTTAAATGAAGATGAAATCAGTTAACGATGAAATCAGTTAACGATGAAATCAGTTAACGATGAAATCAATTAAATGAAGATGAAATCAGTTAACGATGAAATCAGTTAACGATGAAATCAGTTAACGATGAAATCAGTTAACGATGAAATCAGTTAAATGAAGATGAAATCAGTTAACGATGAAATCAGTTAAATGAAGAATGAAAATGAAATCAGTTAAATGAAGATGAAATCAGTTAACGATGAAATCAGTTAACGATGAAATCAGTTAACGATGAAATCAGTTAAATGAAGATGAAATCAGTTAACGATGAAATCAGTTAACAATGAAATCAGTTAAATGAAGATGAAATCAGTTAACGATGAAATCAGTTAACGATGAAATCAGTTAACGATGAAATCAGTTAAATGAAGATGAAATCAGTTAACGATGAAATCAGTTAAATGAAGAATGAAGATGAAATCAGTTAACGATGAAATCAATTAACGATGAAATCAGTTAACGATGAAATCAGTTAAATGAAGATGAAATCAGTTAACGATGAAATCAGTTAACGATGAAATCAGTTAAATGAAGATGAAATCAGTTAACGATGAAATCAGTTAACGATGAAATCAGTTAACGATGAAATCAATTAAATGAAGATGAAATCAGTTAACGATGAAATCAGTTAAATGAAGAATGAAAATGAAATCAGTTAAATGAAGATGAAATCAGTTAACGATGAAATCAGTTAACGATGAAATCAGTTAAATGAAGATGAAATCAGTTAACGATGAAATCAGTTAACGATGAAATCAATTAAATGAAGATGAAATCAGTTAACGATGAAATCAGTTAAATGAAGATGAAATCAGTTAACGATGAAATCAGTTAAAGATGAAATCAGTTAACGATGAAATCAGTTAACGATGAAATCAGTTAACGATGAAATCAGTTAAATGAAGATGAAATCAGTTAACGATGAAATCAGTTAAATGAAGAATGAAAATGAAATCAGTTAAATGAAGATGAAATCAGTTAACGATGAAATCAGTTAACGATGAAATCAGTTAACGATGAAATCAGTTAAATGAAGATGAAATCAGTTAACGATGAAATCAGTTAACAATGAAATCAGTTAAATGAAGATGAAATCAGTTAACGATGAAATCAGTTAACGATGAAATCAGTTAACGATGAAATCAGTTAAATGAAGATGAAATCAGTTAAAGATGAAATCAGTTAACGATGAAATCAGTTAACGATGAAATCAGTTAAATGAAGATGAAATCAGTTAACGGTGAAATCAGTTAACGATGAAATCAATTAACGATGAAATCAGTTAAATGAAGATGAAATCAGTTAACGATGAAATCAGTTAAATGAAGAATGAAGATGAAATCAGTTAACGATGAAATCAATTAACGATGAAATCAGTTAACGATGAAATCAGTTAAATGAAGATGAAATCAGTTAACGATGAAATCAGTTAACGATGAAATCAGTTAAATGAAGAATGAAAATGAAATCAGTTAATGATGAAATCAATTAACGATGAAATCAGTTAACGATGAAATCAGTTAAATGAAGATGAAATCAGTTAACGATGAAATCAGTTAACGATGAAATCAGTTAAATGAAGATGAAATCAGTTAACGATGAAATCAGTTAACGATGAAATCAGTTAACGATGAAATCAGTTAAATGAAGATGAAATCAGTTAACGATGAAATCAGTTAACGATGAAATCAGTTAACGATGAAATCAATTAAATGAAGATGAAATCAGTTAACGATGAAATCAGTTAACGATGAAATCAGTTAAATGAAGATGAAATCAGTTAAATGAAGATGAAATCAGTTAACGATGAAATCAGTTAACGATGAAATCAGTTAACGATGAAATCAGTTAAATGAAGATGAAATCAGTTAAAGATGAAATCAGTTAACGATGAAATCAGTTAACGATGAAATCAGTTAAATGAAGATGAAATCAGTTAACGATGAAATCAGTTAACGATGAAATCAATTAACGATGAAATCAGTTAAATGAAGATGAAATCAGTTAACGATGAAATCAGTTAAAGATGAAATCAGTTAAATGAAGAATGAAGATGAAATCAGTTAACGATGAAATCAGTTAAATGAAGATGAAATCAGTTAACGATGAAATCAATTAACGATGAAATCAGTTAACGATGAAATCAATTAACGATGAAATCAGTTAAATGAAGATGAAATCAGTTAACGATGAAATCAGTTAAAGATGAAATCAGTTAAATGAAGAATGAAGATGAAATCAGTTAACGATGAAATCAGTTAAATGAAGATGAAATCAGTTAACGATGAAATCAATTAACGATGAAATCAGTTAACGATGAAATCAATTAACGATGAAATCAGTTAAATGAAGATGAAATCAGTTAACGATGAAATCAGTTAACGATGAAATCAGTTAACGATGAAATCAATTAACGATGAAATCAGTTAAATGAAGATGAAATCAGTTAACGATGAAATCAGTTAAAGATGAAATCAGTTAAATGAAGAATGAAGATGAAATCAGTTAACGATGAAATCAGTTAAATGAAGATGAAATCAGTTAACGATGAAATCAGTTAACGATGAAATCAGTTAACGATGAAATCAGTTAAATGAAGATGAAATCAGTTAACGATGAAATCAGTTAACGATGAAATCAGTTAAATGAAGAATGAAAATGAAATCAGTTAACGATGAAATCAATTAACGATGAAATCAGTTAACGATGAAATCAGTTAAATGAAGATGAAATCAGTTAACGATGAAATCAGTTAACGATGAAATCAGTTAAATGAAGATGAAATCAGTTAACGATGAAATCAGTTAACGATGAAATCAGTTAACGATGAAATCAGTTAAATGAAGATGAAATCAGTTAACGATGAAATCAGTTAACGATGAAATCAGTTAACGATGAAATCAATTAAATGAAGATGAAATCAGTTAACGATGAAATCAGTTAAATGAAGAATGAAAATGAAATCAGTTAAATGAAGATGAAATCAGTTAACGATGAAATCAGTTAACGATGAAATCAGTTAAATGAAGATGAAATCAGTTAACGATGAAATCAGTTAACGATGAAATCAGTTAACGATGAAATCAATTAAATGAAGATGAAATCAGTTAACGATGAAATCAGTTAAATGAAGATGAAATCAGTTAACGATGAAATCAGTTAAAGATGAAATCAGTTAACGATGAAATCAGTTAAAGATGAAATCAGTTAACGATGAAATCAGTTAACGATGAAATCAGTTAAATGAAGATGAAATCAGTTAACGATGAAATCAGTTAAATGAAGAATGAAAATGAAATCAGTTAAATGAAGATGAAATCAGTTAACGATGAAATCAGTTAACGATGAAATCAGTTAACGATGAAATCAGTTAAATGAAGATGAAATCAGTTAACGATGAAATCAGTTAACAATGAAATCAGTTAAATGAAGATGAAATCAGTTAACGATGAAATCAGTTAACGATGAAATCAGTTAACGATGAAATCAGTTAAATGAAGATGAAATCAGTTAACGATGAAATCAGTTAAATGAAGAATGAAGATGAAATCAGTTAACGATGAAATCAATTAACGATGAAATCAGTTAACGATGAAATCAGTTAAATGAAGATGAAATCAGTTAACGATGAAATCAGTTAACGATGAAATCAGTTAAATGAAGAATGAAAATGAAATCAGTTAACGATGAAATCAATTAACGATGAAATCAGTTAACGATGAAATCAGTTAAATGAAGATGAAATCAGTTAACGATGAAATCAGTTAACGATGAAATCAGTTAAATGAAGATGAAATCAGTTAACGATGAAATCAGTTAACGATGAAATCAGTTAAATGAAGAATGAAAATGAAATCAGTTAACGATGAAATCAATTAACGATGAAATCAGTTAACGATGAAATCAGTTAAATGAAGATGAAATCAGTTAACGATGAAATCAGTTAACGATGAAATCAGTTAAATGAAGATGAAATCAGTTAACGATGAAATCAGTTAACGATGAAATCAGTTAACGATGAAATCAATTAAATGAAGATGAAATCAGTTAACGATGAAATCAGTTAAATGAAGAATGAAAATGAAATCAGTTAAATGAAGATGAAATCAGTTAACGATGAAATCAGTTAACGATGAAATCAGTTAAATGAAGATGAAATCAGTTAACGATGAAATCAGTTAACGATGAAATCAGTTAACGATGAAATCAGTTAACGATGAAATCAATTAAATGAAGATGAAATCAGTTAACGATGAAATCAGTTAAATGAAGATGAAATCAGTTAACGATGAAATCAGTTAAAGATGAAGTCAGTTAACGATGAAATCAGTTAACGATGAAATCAGTTAAATGAAGATGAAATCAGTTAACGATGAAATCAGTTAAATGAAGAATGAAAATGAAATCAGTTAAATGAAGATGAAATCAGTTAACGATGAAATCAGTTAACGATGAAATCAGTTAACGATGAAATCAGTTAAATGAAGATGAAATCAGTTAACGATGAAATCAGTTAACAATGAAATCAGTTAAATGAAGATGAAATCAGTTAACGATGAAATCAGTTAACGATGAAATCAGTTAACGATGAAATCAGTTAAATGAAGATGAAATCAGTTAAAGATGAAATCAGTTAACGATGAAATCAGTTAACGATGAAATCAGTTAAATGAAGATGAAATCAGTTAACGATGAAATCAGTTAACGATGAAATCAATTAACGATGAAATCAGTTAAATGAAGATGAAATCAGTTAACGATGAAATCAGTTAAAGATGAAATCAGTTAAATGAAGAATGAAGATGAAATCAGTTAACGATGAAATCAGTTAAATGAAGATGAAATCAGTTAACGATGAAATCAGTTAACGATGAAATCAGTTAACGATGAAATCAGTTAAATGAAGATGAAATCAGTTAACGATGAAATCAGTTAAATGAAGAATGAAGATGAAATCAGTTAACGATGAAATCAGTTAAATGAAGATGAAATCAGTTAACGATGAAATCAGTTAACGATGAAATCAGTTAACGATGAAATCAGTTAAATGAAGATGAAATCAGTTAACGATGAAATCAGTTAAATGAAGAATGAAGATGAAATCAGTTAACGATGAAATCAATTAACGATGAAATCAGTTAACGATGAAATCAGTTAAATGAAGATGAAATCAGTTAACGATGAAATCAGTTAACGATGAAATCAGTTAAATGAAGAATGAAAATGAAATCAGTTAACGATGAAATCAATTAACGATGAAATCAGTTAAATGAAGATGAAATCAGTTAACGATGAAATCAGTTAACGATGAAATCAGTTAAATGAAGATGAAATCAGTTAACGATGAAATCAGTTAACGATGAAATCAGTTAACGATGAAATCAGTTAAATGAAGATGAAATCAGTTAACGATGAAATCAGTTAACGATGAAATCAGTTAACGATGAAATCAATTAAATGAAGATGAAATCAGTTAACGATGAAATCAGTTAACGATGAAATCAGTTAAATGAAGATGAAATCAGTTAAATGAAGATGAAATCAGTTAACGATGAAATCAGTTAACGATGAAATCAGTTAACGATGAAATCAGTTAAATGAAGATGAAATCAGTTAAAGATGAAATCAGTTAACGATGAAATCAGTTAACGATGAAATCAGTTAAATGAAGATGAAATCAGTTAACGATGAAATCAGTTAACGATGAAATCAATTAACGATGAAATCAGTTAAATGAAGATGAAATCAGTTAACGATGAAATCAGTTAAAGATGAAATCAGTTAAATGAAGAATGAAGATGAAATCAGTTAACGATGAAATCAGTTAAATGAAGATGAAATCAGTTAACGATGAAATCAATTAACGATGAAATCAGTTAAATGAAGATGAAATCAGTTAACGATGAAATCAGTTAAAGATGAAATCAGTTAAATGAAGAATGAAGATGAAATCAGTTAACGATGAAATCAGTTAAATGAAGATGAAATCAGTTAACGATGAAATCAGTTAACGATGAAATCAGTTAAATGAAGATGAAATCAGTTAACGATGAAATCAGTTAAATGAAGAATGAAGATGAAATCAGCTAACGATGAAATCAATTAACGATGAAATCAGTTAACGATGAAATCAGTTAAATGAAGATGAAATCAGTTAACGATGAAATCAGTTAACGATGAAATCAGTTAACGATGAAATCAGTTAAATGAAGAATGAAAATGAAATCAGTTAACGATGAAATCAATTAACGATGAAATCAGTTAACGATGAAATCAGTTAAATGATGATGAAATCAGTTAACGATGAAATCAGTTAACGATGAAATCAGTTAAATGAAGATGAAATCAGTTAACGATGAAATCAGTTAACGATGAAATCAGTTAACGATGAAATCAGTTAAATGAAGATGAAATCAGTTAACGATGAAATCAGTTAACGATGAAATCAGTTAACGATGAAATCAATTAAATGAAGATGAAATCAGTTAACGATGAAATCAGTTAAATGAAGAATGAAAATGAAATCAGTTAAATGAAGATGAAATCAGTTAACGATGAAATCAGTTAACGATGAAATCAGTTAAATGAAGATGAAATCAGTTAACGATGAAATCAGTTAACGATGAAATCAGTTAACGATGAAATCAATTAAATGAAGATGAAATCAGTTAACGATGAAATCAGTTAAATGAAGATGAAATCAGTTAACGATGAAATCAGTTAAAGATGAAATCAGTTAACGATGAAATCAGTTAACGATGAAATCAGTTAACGATGAAATCAGTTAAATGAAGATGAAATCAGTTAACGATGAAATCAGTTAAATGAAGAATGAAAATGAAATCAGTTAAATGAAGATGAAATCAGTTAACGATGAAATCAGTTAACGATGAAATCAGTTAACGATGAAATCAGTTAACGATGAAATCAGTTAAATGAAGATGAAATCAGTTAAAGATGAAATCAGTTAACGATGAAATCAGTTAACGATGAAATCAGTTAAATGAAGATGAAATCAGTTAACGATGAAATCAGTTAACGATGAAATCAATTAACGATGAAATCAGTTAAATGAAGATGAAATCAGTTAACGATGAAATCAGTTAAAGATGAAATCAGTTAAATGAAGAATGAAGATGAAATCAGTTAACGATGAAATCAGTTAAATGAAGATGAAATCAGTTAACGATGAAATCAGTTAACGATGAAATCAGTTAACGATGAAATCAGTTAAATGAAGATGAAATCAGTTAACGATGAAATCAGTTAAATGAAGAATGAAGATGAAATCAGTTAACGATGAAATCAATTAACGATGAAATCAGTTAACGATGAAATCAGTTAAATGAAGATGAAATCAGTTAACGATGAAATCAGTTAAATGAAGATGAAATCAGTTAACGATGAAATCAGTTAAATGAAGATGAAATCAGTTAACGATGAAATCAGTTAAAGATGAAATCAGTTAACGATGAAATCAGTTAAATGAAGATGAAATCAGTTAACGATGAAATCAGTTAAATGAAGATGAAATCAGTTAACGATGAAATCAATTAACGATGAAATCAGTTAAATGAAGATGAAATCAGTTAACGATGAAATCAGTTAAAGATGAAATCAGTTAAATGAAGAATGAAGATGAAATCAGTTAACGATGAAATCAGTTAAATGAAGATGAAATCAGTTAACGATGAAATCAGTTAACGATGAAATCAGTTAACGATGAAATCAGTTAAATGAAGATGAAATCAGTTAACGATGAAATCAGTTAAATGAAGAATGAAGATGAAATCAGTTAACGATGAAATCAATTAACGATGAAATCAGTTAACGATGAAATCAGTTAAATGAAGATGAAATCAGTTAACGATGAAATCAGTTAACGATGAAATCAGTTAAATGAAGATGAAATCAGTTAAATGAAGAATGAAGATGAAATCAGTTAACGATGAAATCAATTAACGATGAAATCAGTTAACGATGAAATCAGTTAACGATGAAATCAGTTAAATGAAGAATGAAAATGAAATCAGTTAACGATGAAATCAATTAACGATGAAATCAGTTAACGATGAAATCAGTTAAATGAAGATGAAATCAGTTAACGATGAAATCAGTTAACGATGAAATCAGTTAAATGAAGATGAAATCAGTTAACGATGAAATCAGTTAACGATGAAATCAGTTAAATGAAGATGAAATCAGTTAACGATGAAATCAGTTAACGATGAAATCAGTTAACGATGAAATCAGTTAACGATGAAATCAATTAAATGAAGATGAAATCAGTTAACGATGAAATCAGTTAAATGAAGAATGAAAATGAAATCAGTTAAATGAAGATGAAATCAGTTAACGATGAAATCAGTTAACGATGAAATCAGTTAAATGAAGATGAAATCAGTTAACGATGAAATCAGTTAACGATGAAATCAGTTAACGATGAAATCAATTAAATGAAGATGAAATCAGTTAACGATGAAATCAGTTAAATGAAGATGAAATCAGTTAACGATGAAATCAGTTAAAGATGAAATCAGTTAACGATGAAATCAGTTAACGATGAAATCAGTTAACGATGAAATCAGTTAAATGAAGATGAAATCAGTTAACGATGAAATCAGTTAAATGAAGAATGAAAATGAAATCAGTTAAATGAAGATGAAATCAGTTAACGATGAAATCAGTTAACGATGAAATCAGTTAAATGAAGATGAAATCAGTTAACGATGAAATCAGTTAACAATGAAATCAGTTAAATGAAGATGAAATCAGTTAACGATGAAATCAGTTAACGATGAAATCAGTTAACGATGAAATCAGTTAAATGAAGATGAAATCAGTTAACGATGAAATCAGTTAACGATGAAATCAATTAACGATGAAATCAGTTAAATGAAGATGAAATCAGTTAACGATGAAATCAGTTAAAGATGAAATCAGTTAAATGAAGAATGAAGATGAAATCAGTTAACGATGAAATCAGTTAAATGAAGATGAAATCAGTTAACGATGAAATCAGTTAACGATGAAATCAGTTAACGATGAAATCAGTTAAATGAAGATGAAATCAGTTAACGATGAAATCAGTTAAATGAAGAATGAAGATGAAATCAGTTAACGATGAAATCAGTTAACGATGAAATCAATTAACGATGAAATCAGTTAACGATGAAATCAGTTAAATGAAGATGAAATCAGTTAACGATGAAATCAGTTAACGATGAAATCAGTTAAATGAAGAATGAAAATGAAATCAGTTAACGATGAAATCAATTAACGATGAAATCAGTTAACGATGAAATCAGTTAAATGAAGATGAAATCAGTTAACGATGAAATCAGTTAACGATGAAATCAGTTAACGATGAAATCAGTTAAATGAAGATGAAATCAGTTAACGATGAAATCAGTTAACGATGAAATCAGTTAACGATGAAATCAATTAAATGAAGATGAAATCAGTTAACGATGAAATCAGTTAACGATGAAATCAGTTAAATGAAGATGAAATCAGTTAAATGAAGATGAAATCAGTTAACGATGAAATCAGTTAACGATGAAATCAGTTAACGATGAAATCAGTTAAATGAAGATGAAATCAGTTAAAGATGAAATCAGTTAACGATGAAATCAGTTAACGATGAAATCAGTTAAATGAAGATGAAATCAGTTAACGATGAAATCAGTTAACGATGAAATCAATTAACGATGAAATCAGTTAAATGAAGATGAAATCAGTTAACGATGAAATCAGTTAAAGATGAAATCAGTTAAATGAAGAATGAAGATGAAATCAGTTAACGATGAAATCAGTTAAATGAAGATGAAATCAGTTAACGATGAAATCAATTAACGATGAAATCAGTTAAATGAAGATGAAATCAGTTAACGATGAAATCAGTTAAAGATGAAATCAGTTAAATGAAGAATGAAGATGAAATCAGTTAACGATGAAATCAGTTAAATGAAGATGAAATCAGTTAACGATGAAATCAGTTAACGATGAAATCAGTTAAATGAAGATGAAATCAGTTAACGATGAAATCAGTTAAATGAAGAATGAAGATGAAATCAGTTAACGATGAAATCAATTAACGATGAAATCAGTTAACGATGAAATCAGTTAAATGAAGATGAAATCAGTTAACGATGAAATCAGTTAACGATGAAATCAGTTAAATGAAGAATGAAAATGAAATCAGTTAACGATGAAATCAATTAACGATGAAATCAGTTAACGATGAAATCAGTTAAATGAAGATGAAATCAGTTAACGATGAAATCAGTTAACGATGAAATCAGTTAAATGAAGATGAAATCAGTTAACGATGAAATCAGTTAACGATGAAATCAGTTAACGATGAAATCAGTTAAATGAAGATGAAATCAGTTAACGATGAAATCAGTTAACGATGAAATCAGTTAACGATGAAATCAATTAAATGAAGATGAAATCAGTTAACGATGAAATCAGTTAAATGAAGAATGAAAATGAAATCAGTTAAATGAAGATGAAATCAGTTAACGATGAAATCAGTTAACGATGAAATCAGTTAAATGAAGATGAAATCAGTTAACGATGAAATCAGTTAACGATGAAATCAGTTAACGATGAAATCAATTAAATGAAGATGAAATCAGTTAACGATGAAATCAGTTAAATGAAGATGAAATCAGTTAACGATGAAATCAGTTAAAGATGAAATCAGTTAACGATGAAATCAGTTAACGATGAAATCAGTTAACGATGAAATCAGTTAAATGAAGATGAAATCAGTTAACGATGAAATCAGTTAAATGAAGAATGAAAATGAAATCAGTTAAATGAAGATGAAATCAGTTAACGATGAAATCAGTTAACGATGAAATCAGTTAACGATGAAATCAGTTAAATGAAGATGAAATCAGTTAACGATGAAATCAGTTAACAATGAAATCAGTTAAATGAAGATGAAATCAGTTAACGATGAAATCAGTTAACGATGAAATCAGTTAACGATGAAATCAGTTAAATGAAGATGAAATCAGTTAACGATGAAATCAGTTAACGATGGAATCAGTTAACGATGAAATCAGTTAACGATGAAATCAGTTAAATGAAGATGAAATCAGTTAACGATGAAATCAGTTAACGATGAAATCAGTTAACGATGAAATCAATTAAATGAAGATGAAATCAGTTAACGATGAAATCAGTTAACGATGAAATCAATTAACGATGAAATCAGTTAAATGAAGATGAAATCAGTTAACGATGAAATCAGTTAAAGATGAAATCAGTTAAATGAAGAATGAAGATGAAATCAGTTAACGATGAAATCAGTTAAATGAAGATGAAATCAGTTAACGATGAAATCAGTTAACGATGAAATCAGTTAACGATGAAATCAGTTAAATGAAGATGAAATCAGTTAACGATGAAATCAGTTAAATGAAGAATGAAGATGAAATCAGTTAACGATGAAATCAATTAACGATGAAATCAGTTAACGATGAAATCAGTTAAATGAAGATGAAATCAGTTAACGATGAAATCAGTTAAATGAAGAATGAAAATGAAATCAGTTAACGATTAAATCAATTAACGATGAAATCAGTTAACGATGAAATCAGTTAAATGAAGATGAAATCAGTTAACGATGAAATCAGTTAACGATGAAATCAGTTAACGATGAAATCAGTTAAATGAAGATGAAATCAGTTAACGATGAAATCAGTTAACGATGAAATCAGTTAACGATGAAATCAGTTAAATGAAGATGAAATCAGTTAACGATGAAATCAGTTAACGATGAAATCAGTTAACGATGAAATCAATTAAATGAAGATGAAATCAGTTAACGATGAAATCAGTTAAATGAAGAATGAAAATGAAATCAGTTAAATGAAGATGAAATCAGTTAACGATGAAATCAGTTAACGATGAAATCAGTTAAATGAAGATGAAATCAGTTAACGATGAAATCAGTTAACGATGAAATCAGTTAACGATGAAATCAATTAAATGAAGATGAAATCAGTTAACGATGAAATCAGTTAAATGAAGATGAAATCAGTTAACGATGAAATCAGTTAAAGATGAAATCAGTTAACGATGAAATCAGTTAACGATGAAATCAGTTAAATGAAGATGAAATCAGTTAACGATGAAATCAGTTAAATGAAGAATGAAAATGAAATCAGTTAACGATGAAATCAGTTAAAGATGAAATCAGTTAACGATGAAATCAGTTAACGATGAAATCAGTTAACGATGAAATCAGTTAAATGAAGATGAAATCAGTTAACGATGAAATCAGTTAAATGAAGAATGAAAATGAAATCAGTTAAATGAAGATGAAATCAGTTAACGATGAAATCAGTTAACGATGAAATCAGTTAACGATGAAATCAGTTAAATGAAGATGAAATCAGTTAACGATGAAATCAGTTAACGATGAAATCAGTTAACGATGAAATCAGTTAACGATGAAATCAGTTAAATGAAGATGAAATCAGTTAACGATGAAATCAGTTAAATGAAGATGAAATCAGTTAACGATGAAATCAGTTAACGATGGAATCAGTTAACGATGAAATCAGTTAACGATGAAATCAGTTAAATGAAGATGAAATCAGTTAACGATGAAATCAGTTAACGATGAAATCAGTTAACGATGAAATCAATTAAATGAAGATGAAATCAGTTAACGATGAAATCAGTTAACGATGAAATCAATTAACGATGAAATCAGTTAAATGAAGATGAAATCAGTTAACGATGAAATCAGTTAAAGATGAAATCAGTTAAATGAAGAATGAAGATGAAATCAGTTAACGATGAAATCAGTTAAATGAAGATGAAATCAGTTAACGATGAAATCAGTTAACGATGAAATCAGTTAACGATGAAATCAGTTAAATGAAGATGAAATCAGTTAACGATGAAATCAGTTAAATGAAGAATGAAGATGAAATCAGTTAACGATGAAATCAATTAACGATGAAATCAGTTAACGATGAAATCAGTTAAATGAAGATGAAATCAGTTAACGATGAAATCAGTTAAATGAAGAATGAAAATGAAATCAGTTAACGATTAAATCAATTAACGATGAAATCAGTTAACGATGAAATCAGTTAAATGAAGATGAAATCAGTTAACGATGAAATCAGTTAACGATGAAATCAGTTAACGATGAAATCAGTTAAATGAAGATGAAATCAGTTAACGATGAAATCAGTTAACGATGAAATCAGTTAACGATGAAATCAGTTAAATGAAGATGAAATCAGTTAACGATGAAATCAGTTAACGATGAAATCAGTTAACGATGAAATCAATTAAATGAAGATGAAATCAGTTAACGATGAAATCAGTTAAATGAAGAATGAAAATGAAATCAGTTAAATGAAGATGAAATCAGTTAACGATGAAATCAGTTAACGATGAAATCAGTTAAATGAAGATGAAATCAGTTAACGATGAAATCAGTTAACGATGAAATCAGTTAACGATGAAATCAATTAAATGAAGATGAAATCAGTTAACGATGAAATCAGTTAAATGAAGATGAAATCAGTTAACGATGAAATCAGTTAAAGATGAAATCAGTTAACGATGAAATCAGTTAACGATGAAATCAGTTAAATGAAGATGAAATCAGTTAACGATGAAATCAGTTAAATGAAGAATGAAAATGAAATCAGTTAACGATGAAATCAGTTAAAGATGAAATCAGTTAACGATGAAATCAGTTAACGATGAAATCAGTTAACGATGAAATCAGTTAAATGAAGATGAAATCAGTTAACGATGAAATCAGTTAAATGAAGAATGAAAATGAAATCAGTTAAATGAAGATGAAATCAGTTAACGATGAAATCAGTTAACGATGAAATCAGTTAACGATGAAATCAGTTAAATGAAGATGAAATCAGTTAACGATGAAATCAGTTAACAATGAAATCAGTTAAATGAAGATGAAATCAGTTAACGATGAAATCAGTTAACGATGAAATCAGTTAACGATGAAATCAGTTAAATGAAGATGAAATCAGTTAAAGATGAAATCAGTTAACGATGAAATCAGTTAACGATGAAATCAGTTAAATGAAGATGAAATCAGTTAACGATGAAATCAGTTAACGATGAAATCAGTTAACGATGAAATCAGTTAAATGAAGATGAAATCAGTTAACGATGAAATCAGTTAAATGAAGAATGAAGATGAAATCAGTTAACGATGAAATCAATTAACGATGAAATCAGTTAACGATGAAATCAGTTAAATGAAGATGAAATCAGTTAACGATGAAATCAGTTAAAGATGAAATCAGTTAACGATGAAATCAGTTAACGATGAAATCAGTTAAATGAAGATGAAATCAGTTAACGATGAAATCAGTTAACGATGAAATCAGTTAACGATGAAATCAGTTAAATGAAGATGAAATCAGTTAACGATGAAATCAGTTAACGATGAAATCAGTTAAATGAAGATGAAATCAGTTAACGATGAAATCAGTTAACGATGAAATCAGTTAACGATGAAATCAGTTAAATGAAGATGAAATCAGTTAACGATGAAATCAGTTAACGATGAAATCAGTTAAATGAAGATGAAATCAGTTAACGATGAAATCAGTTAACGATGAAATCAATTAAATGAAGATGAAATCAGTTAACGATGAAATCAGTTAACGATGAAATCAGTTAAATGAAGATGAAATCAGTTAAGGATGAAATCAGTGAACGATGAAATCAGTTAAATGAAGATGAAATCAGTTAACGATGAAATCAGTTAAATGAAGATGAAATCAGTTAACGATGAAATCAGTTAAAGATGAAATCAGTTAACGATGAAATCAGTTAAATGAAGATGAAATCAGTTAACGATGAAATCAATTAAATGAAGATGAAATCAGTTAACGATGAAATCAGTTAAATGAAGATGAAATCAGTTAACGATGAAATCAGTTAAATGAAGATGAAATCAGTTAACGATGAAATCAGTTAAATGAAGATGAAATCAGTTAACGATGAAATCAGTTAAATGAAGATGAAATCAGTTAACGATGAAATCAGTTAACGATGAAATCAGTTAAATGAAGATGAAATCAGTTAACGATGAAATCAGTTAAATGAAGAATGAAGATGAAATCAGTTAACGATGAAATCAATTAACGATGAAATCAGTTAACGATGAAATCAGTTAAATGAAGATGAAATCAGTTAACGATGAAATCAGTTAACGATGAAATCAGTTAAATGAAGAATGAAAATGAAATCAGTTAACGATGAAATCAATTAACGATGAAATCAGTTAACGATGAAATCAGTTAAATGAAGATGAAATCAGTTAACGATGAAATCAGTTAACGATGGAATCAGTTAACGATGAAATCAGTTAACGATGAAATCAGTTAAATGAAGATGAAATCAGTTAACGATGAAATCAGTTAACGATGAAATCATTTAACGATGAAATCAGTTAACGATGAAATCAATTAAATGAAGATGAAATCAGTTAACGATGAAATCAGTTAAATGAAGATGAAATCAGTTAACGATGAAATCAGTTAAATGAAGATGAAATCAGTTAACGATGAAATCAGTTAAATGAAGAATGAAAATGAAATCAGTTAAATGAAGATGAAATCAGTTAACGATGAAATCAGTTAACGATGAAATCAGTTAACGATGAAATCAGTTAACGATGAAATCAGTTAAATGAAGATGAAATCAGTTAACGATGAAATCAGTTAAATGAAGATGAAATCAGTTAACGATGAAATCAGTTAACGATGGAATCAGTTAACGATGAAATCAGTTAACGATGAAATCAGTTAAATGAAGATGAAATCAGTTAACGATGAAATCAGTTAACGATGAAATCAGTTAACGATGAAATCAGTTAACGATGAAATCAGTTAAATGAAGATGAAATCAGTTAACGACGAAATCAGTTAAAGATGAAATCAGTTAACGATGAAATCAGTTAACGATGAAATCAGTTAAATGAAGATGAAATCAGTTAACGATGAAATCAGTTAACGATGAAATCAGTTAACGATGGAATCAGTTAAATGAAGATGAAATCAGTTAACGATGAAATCAGTTAACGATGAAATCAGTTAACGATGAAATCAGTTAAATGAAGATGAAATCAGTTAACGATGAAATCAGTTAAATGAAGATGAAATCAGTTAACGATGAAATCAGTTAACGATGAAATCAGTTAAAGATGAAATCAGTTAAATGAAGATGAAATCAGTTAACGATGAAATCAGTTAAAGATGAAATCAGTTAACGATGAAATCAGTTAACGATGAAATCAGTTAAATGAAGATGAAATCAGTTAACGATGAAATCAGTTAACGATGAAATCAGTTAACGATGAAATCAGTTAAATGAAGATGAAATCAGTTAACGATGAAATCAGTTAACGATGAAATCAGTTAACGATGAAATCAGTTAACGATGAAATCAATTAAATGAAGATGAAATCAGTTAACGATGAAATCAGTTAAATGAAGATGAAATCAGTTAACGATGAAATCAGTTAACGATGAAATCAGTTAACGATGAAATCAGTTAAATGAAGATGAAATCAGTTAACGATGAAATCAGTTAAATGAAGAATGAAAATGAAATCAGTTAAATGAAGATGAAATCAGTTAACGATGAAATCAGTTAAATGAAGATGAAATCAGTTAACGATGAAATCAGTTAACGATGAAATCAGTTAACGATGGAATCAGTTAACGATGAAATCAGTTAACGATGAAATCAGTTAAATGAAGATGAAATCAGTTAACGATGAAATCAGTTAACGATGAAATCAGTTAACAATGAAATCAGTTAAATGAAGATGAAATCAGTTAACGATGGAATCAGTTAACGATGAAATCAGTTAACGATGAAATCAGTTAAATGAAGATGAAATCAGTTAACGATGAAATCAGTTAAAGATGAAATCAGTTGACGATGGAATCAGTTAACGATGAAATCAGTTAACGATGAAATCAGTTAAATGAAGATGAAATCAGTTAACGATGAAATCAGTTAACGATGAAATCAGTTAAATGAAGATGAAATCAGTTAACGATGAAATCAGTTAAAGATGAAATCAGTTAACGATGAAATCAGTTAACGATGAAATCAGTTAAATGAAGATGAAATCAGTTAACGATGAAATCAGTTAAAGATGAAATCAGTTAACGATGAAATCAGTTAACGATGAAATCAGTTAAATGAAGATGAAATCAGTTAACGATGAAATCAGTTAACGATGGAATCAGTTAACGATGAAATCAGTTAACGATGAAAACAGTTAAATGAAGATGAAATCAGTTAACGATGAAATCAGTTAACGATGAAATCAGTTAACGATGAAATCAATTAAATGAAGATGAAATCAGTTAACGATGAAATCAGTTAAATGAAGATGAAATCAGTTAACGATGAAATCAGTTAAAGATGAAATCAGTTAACGATGAAATCAGTTAACGATGAAATCAGTTAAATGAAGATGAAATCAGTTAACGATGAAATCAGTTAAATGAAGAATGAAAATGAAATCAGTTAAATGAAGATGAAATCAGTTAACGATGAAATCAGTTAACGATGAAATCAGTTAAATGAAGATGAAATCAGTTAACGATGAAATCAGTTAAATGAAGATGAAATCAGTTAACGATGAAATCAGTTAACGATGAAATCAGTTAACGATGGAATCAGTTAACGATGAAATCAGTTAAATGAAGATGAAATCAGTTAACGATGAAATCAGTTAACGATAAAATCAGTTAACGATGAAATCAGTTAACGATGGAATCAGTTAAATGAAGATGAAATCAGTTAACGATGAAATCAGTTAACGATAAAATCAGTTAACGATGAAATCAGTTAAATGAAGATGAAATCAGTTAACGATGAAATCAGTTAAATGAAGAATGAAAATGAAATCAGTTAAATGAAGATGAAATCAGTTAACGATGAAATCAGTTAAATGAAGATGAAATCAGTTAACGATGAAATCAGTTAAAGATGAAATCAGTTAACGATGAAATCAGTTAACGATGAAATCAGTTAACGATGGAATCAGTTAAATGAAGATGAAATCAATTAACGATGAAATCAGTTAACGATGAAATCAGTTAAATGAAGATGAAATCAGTTAACGATGAAATCAGTTAAATGAAGATGAAATCAGTTAACGATGAAATCAGTTAACGATGAAATCAGTTAAATGAAGATGAAATCAGTTAACGATGAAATCAATTAAATGAAGATGAAATCAGTTAACGATGAAATCAGTTAAAAGAAGATGAAATCAGTTAACGATGAAATCAGTTAACGATGAAATCAGTTAACGATGGAATCAGTTAAATGAAGATGAAATCAGTTAACGATGAAATCAGTTAACGATGGAATCAGTTAAATGAAGATGAAATCAGTTAACGATGAAATCAGTTAACGATGAAATCAGTTAAATGAAGATGAAATCAGTTAACGATGAAATCAGTTAAATGAAGATGAAATCAGTTAAATGAAGATGAAATCAGTTAACGATGAAATCAGTTAACGATGAAATCAGTTAAATGAAGATGAAATCAGTTAACGATGAAATCAGTTAAAGATGAAATCAGTTAACGATGAAATCAGTTAAATGAAGATGAAATCAGTTAACGATGAAATCAGTTAACGATGAAATCAGTTAAATGAAGATGAAATCAGTTAACGATGAAATCAGTTAACGATGGAATCAGTTAAATGAAGATGAAATCAGTTAACGATGAAATCAGTTAAAGATGAAATCAGTTAACGATGAAATCAGTTAATGATGAAATCAGTTAAATGAAGATGAAATCAGTTAACGATGAAATCAGTGAACGATGAAATCAGTTAACGATGGAATCAGTTAAATGAAGATGAAATCAGTTAACGATGAAATCAGTTAACGATGAAATCAGTTAAATGAAGATGAAATCAGTTAACGATGAAATCAGTTAAATGAAGATGAAATCAGTTAAAGATGAAATCAGTTAACGATGAAATCAGTTAACGATGAAATCAGTTAACGATGAAATCAGTTAAATGAAGATGAAATCAGTTAACGATGAAATCAGTTAACGATGAAATCAGTTAAATGAAGATGAAATCAGTTAACGATGAAATCAGTTAACGATGAAATCAGTTAACGATGAAATCAGTTAAATGAAGATGAAATCAGTTAACGATGAAATCAGTTAACGATGAAATCAGTTAAATGAAGATGAAATCAGTTAACGATGAAATCAGTTAACGATGAAATCAATTAAATGAAGATGAAATCAGTTAACGATGAAATCAGTTAACGATGAAATCAGTTAAATGAAGATGAAATCAGTTAAGGATGAAATCAGTGAACGATGAAATCAGTTAAATGAAGATGAAATCAGTTAACGATGAAATCAGTTAAATGAAGATGAAATCAGTTAACGATGAAATCAGTTAAAGATGAAATCAGTTAACGATGAAATCAGTTAAATGAAGATGAAATCAGTTAACGATGAAATCAATTAAATGAAGATGAAATCAGTTAACGATGAAATCAGTTAAATGAAGATGAAATCAGTTAACGATGAAATCAGTTAAATGAAGATGAAATCAGTTAACGATGAAATCAGTTAAATGAAGATGAAATCAGTTAACGATGAAATCAGTTAACGATGAAATCAGTTAAATGAAGATGAAATCAGTTAACGATGAAATCAGTTAAATGAAGAATGAAGATGAAATCAGTTAACGATGAAATCAATTAACGATGAAATCAGTTAACGATGAAATCAGTTAAATGAAGATGAAATCAGTTAACGATGAAATCAGTTAACGATGAAATCAGTTAAATGAAGAATGAAAATGAAATCAGTTAACGATGAAATCAATTAACGATGAAATCAGTTAACGATGAAATCAGTTAAATGAAGATGAAATCAGTTAACGATGAAATCAGTTAACGATGGAATCAGTTAACGATGAAATCAGTTAACGATGAAATCAGTTAAATGAAGATGAAATCAGTTAACGATGAAATCAGTTAACGATGAAATCATTTAACGATGAAATCAGTTAACGATGAAATCAATTAAATGAAGATGAAATCAGTTAACGATGAAATCAGTTAAATGAAGATGAAATCAGTTAACGATGAAATCAGTTAAATGAAGATGAAATCAGTTAACGATGAAATCAGTTAAATGAAGAATGAAAATGAAATCAGTTAAATGAAGATGAAATCAGTTAACGATGAAATCAGTTAACGATGAAATCAGTTAACGATGAAATCAGTTAACGATGAAATCAGTTAAATGAAGATGAAATCAGTTAACGATGAAATCAGTTAAATGAAGATGAAATCAGTTAACGATGAAATCAGTTAACGATGGAATCAGTTAACGATGAAATCAGTTAACGATGAAATCAGTTAAATGAAGATGAAATCAGTTAACGATGAAATCAGTTAACGATGAAATCAGTTAACGATGAAATCAGTTAACGATGAAATCAGTTAAATGAAGATGAAATCAGTTAACGACGAAATCAGTTAAAGATGAAATCAGTTAACGATGAAATCAGTTAACGATGAAATCAGTTAAATGAAGATGAAATCAGTTAACGATGAAATCAGTTAACGATGAAATCAGTTAACGATGGAATCAGTTAAATGAAGATGAAATCAGTTAACGATGAAATCAGTTAACGATGAAATCAGTTAACGATGAAATCAGTTAAATGAAGATGAAATCAGTTAACGATGAAATCAGTTAAATGAAGATGAAATCAGTTAACGATGAAATCAGTTAACGATGAAATCAGTTAAAGATGAAATCAGTTAAATGAAGATGAAATCAGTTAACGATGAAATCAGTTAAAGATGAAATCAGTTAACGATGAAATCAGTTAACGATGAAATCAGTTAAATGAAGATGAAATCAGTTAACGATGAAATCAGTTAACGATGAAATCAGTTAACGATGAAATCAGTTAAATGAAGATGAAATCAGTTAACGATGAAATCAGTTAACGATGAAATCAGTTAACGATGAAATCAGTTAACGATGAAATCAATTAAATGAAGATGAAATCAGTTAACGATGAAATCAGTTAAATGAAGATGAAATCAGTTAACGATGAAATCAGTTAACGATGAAATCAGTTAACGATGAAATCAGTTAAATGAAGATGAAATCAGTTAACGATGAAATCAGTTAAATGAAGAATGAAAATGAAATCAGTTAAATGAAGATGAAATCAGTTAACGATGAAATCAGTTAAATGAAGATGAAATCAGTTAACGATGAAATCAGTTAACGATGAAATCAGTTAACGATGGAATCAGTTAACGATGAAATCAGTTAACGATGAAATCAGTTAAATGAAGATGAAATCAGTTAACGATGAAATCAGTTAACGATGAAATCAGTTAACAATGAAATCAGTTAAATGAAGATGAAATCAGTTAACGATGGAATCAGTTAACGATGAAATCAGTTAACGATGAAATCAGTTAAATGAAGATGAAATCAGTTAACGATGAAATCAGTTAAAGATGAAATCAGTTGACGATGGAATCAGTTAACGATGAAATCAGTTAACGATGAAATCAGTTAAATGAAGATGAAATCAGTTAACGATGAAATCAGTTAACGATGAAATCAGTTAAATGAAGATGAAATCAGTTAACGATGAAATCAGTTAAAGATGAAATCAGTTAACGATGAAATCAGTTAACGATGAAATCAGTTAAATGAAGATGAAATCAGTTAACGATGAAATCAGTTAAAGATGAAATCAGTTAACGATGAAATCAGTTAACGATGAAATCAGTTAAATGAAGATGAAATCAGTTAACGATGAAATCAGTTAACGATGGAATCAGTTAACGATGAAATCAGTTAACGATGAAATCAGTTAAATGAAGATGAAATCAGTTAACGATGAAATCAGTTAACGATGAAATCAGTTAACGATGAAATCAATTAAATGAAGATGAAATCAGTTAACGATGAAATCAGTTAAATGAAGATGAAATCAGTTAACGATGAAATCAGTTAAAGATGAAATCAGTTAACGATGAAATCAGTTAACGATGAAATCAGTTAAATGAAGATGAAATCAGTTAACGATGAAATCAGTTAAATGAAGAATGAAAATGAAATCAGTTAAATGAAGATGAAATCAGTTAACGATGAAATCAGTTAACGATGAAATCAGTTAAATGAAGATGAAATCAGTTAACGATGAAATCAGTTAAATGAAGATGAAATCAGTTAACGATGAAATCAGTTAACGATGAAATCAGTTAACGATGGAATCAGTTAACGATGAAATCAGTTAAATGAAGATGAAATCAGTTAACGATGAAATCAGTTAACGATAAAATCAGTTAACGATGAAATCAGTTAACGATGGAATCAGTTAAATGAAGATGAAATCAGTTAACGATGAAATCAGTTAACGATAAAATCAGTTAACGATGAAATCAGTTAAATGAAGATGAAATCAGTTAACGATGAAATCAGTTAAATGAAGAATGAAAATGAAATCAGTTAAATGAAGATGAAATCAGTTAACGATGAAATCAGTTAAATGAAGATGAAATCAGTTAACGATGAAATCAGTTAAAGATGAAATCAGTTAACGATGAAATCAGTTAACGATGAAATCAGTTAACGATGGAATCAGTTAAATGAAGATGAAATCAATTAACGATGAAATCAGTTAACGATGAAATCAGTTAAATGAAGATGAAATCAGTTAACGATGAAATCAGTTAAATGAAGATGAAATCAGTTAACGATGAAATCAGTTAACGATGAAATCAGTTAAATGAAGATGAAATCAGTTAACGATGAAATCAATTAAATGAAGATGAAATCAGTTAACGATGAAATCAGTTAAAAGAAGATGAAATCAGTTAACGATGAAATCAGTTAACGATGAAATCAGTTAAATGAAGATGAAATCAGTTAACGATGAAATCAGTTAAATGAAGAATGAAAATGAAATCAGTTAAATGAAGATGAAATCAGTTAACGATGAAATCAGTTAACGATGAAATCAGTTAAATGAAGATGAAATCAGTTAACGATGAAATCAGTTAAAGATGAAATCAGTTAACGATGAAATCAGTTAACGATGAAATCAGTTAACGATGGAATCAGTTAAATGAAGATGAAATCAGTTAACGATGAAATCAGTTAACGATGAAATCAGTTAAATGAAGATGAAATCAGTTAACGATGAAATCAGTTAAATGAAGATGAAATCAGTTAACGATGAAATCAGTTAACGATGAAATCAGTTAAATGAAGATGAAATCAGTTAACGATGAAATCAGTTAACGATGAAATCAATTAAATGAAGATGAAATCAGTTAACGATGAAATCAGTTAAAAGAAGATGAAATCAGTTAACGATGAAATCAGTTAACGATGAAATCAGTTAACGATGAAATCAGTTAAATGAAGATGAAATCAGTTAACGATGAAATCAGTTAAATGAAGAATGAAAATGAAATCAGTTAAATGAAGATGAAATCAGTTAACGATGAAATCAGTTAAATGAAGATGAAATCAGTTAACGATGGAATCAGTTAACGATGAAATCAGTTAACGATGAAATCAGTTAAATGAAGATGAAATCAGTTAACGATGAAATCAGTTAACAATGAAATCAGTTAAATGAAGATGAAATCAGTTAACGATGAAATCACTTAACGATGAAATCAGTTAAATGAAGATGAAATCAGTTAACGATGAAATCAGTTAAAGATGAAATCAGTTAACGATGGAATCAGTTAACGATGAAATCAGTTAACGATGAAATCAGTTAAATGAAGATGAAATCAGTTAACGATGAAATCAGTTAACGATGAAATCAGTTAAATGAAGATGAAATCAGTTAACGATGAAATCAGTTAACGATGAAATCAGTTAAATGAAGATGAAATCAGTTAACGATGAAATCAGTTAAATGAAGAATGAAAATGAAATCAGTTAAATGAAGATGAAATCAGTTAACGATGAAATCAGTTAAATGAAGATGAAATCAGTTAACGATGAAATCAGTTAACGATGAAATCAGTTAACGATGGAATCAGTTAACGATGAAATCAGTTAACGATGAAATCAGTTAAATGAAGATGAAATCAGTTAACGATGAAATCAGTTAACAATGAAATCAGTTAAATGAAGATGAAATCAGTTAACGATGAAATCACTTAACGATGAAATCAGTTAAATGAAGATGAAATCAGTTAACGATGAAATCAGTTAAAGATGAAATCAGTTAACGATGGAATCAGTTAACGATGAAATCAGTTAACGATGAAATCAGTTAAATGAAGATGAAATCAGTTAACGATGAAATCAGTTAACGATGAAATCAGTTAAATGAAGATGAAATCAGTTAACGATGAAATCAGTTAACGATGAAATCAGTTAACGATGAAATCAGTTAACGATGAAATCAGTTAAATGAAGATGAAATCAGTTAACGATGAAATCAGTTAACGATGAAATCAGTTAAATGAAGATGAAATCAGTTAACGATGAAATCAGTTAAATGAAGATGAAATCAGTTAACGATGAAATCAGTTAACGATGAAATCAGTTAACGATGAAATCAATTAAATGAAGATGAAATCAGTTAACGATGAAATCAGTTAAATGAAGATGAAATCAGTTAACGATGAAATCAGTTAAAGATGAAATCAGTTAACGATGAAATCAGTTAACGATGAAATCAGTTAACGATGAAATCAGTTAAATGAAGATGAAATCAGTTAACGATGAAATCAGTTAAATGAAGAATGAAAATGAAATCAGTTAAATGAAGATGAAATCAGTTAACGATGAAATCAGTTAACGATGAAATCAGTTAACGATGAAATCAGTTAAATGAAGATGAAATCAGTTAACGATGAAATCAGTTAAATGAAGATGAAATCAGTTAACGATGAAATCAGTTAACGATGGAATCAGTTAACGATGAAATCAGTTAACGATGAAATCAGTTAAATGAAGATGAAATCAGTTAACGATGAAATCAGTAAACGATGAAATCAGTTAACGATGAAATCAGTTAAATGAAGATGAAATCAGTTAACGATGAAATCAGTTAAAGATGAAATCAGTTAACGATGAAATCAGTTAACGATGAAATCAGTTAAATGAAGATGAAATCAGTTAACGATGAAATCAGTTAACGATGAAATCAGTTAACGATGGAATCAGTTAAATGAAGATGAAATCAGTTAACGATGAAATCAGTTAACGATGAAATCAGTTAACGATGAAATCAGTTAAATGAAGATGAAATCAGTTAACGATGAAATCAGTTAAATGAAGATGAAATCAGTTAACGATGAAATCAGTTAAAGATGAAATCAGTTAACGATGAAATCAGTTAACGATGAAATCAGTTAAATGAAGATGAAATCAGTTAACGATGAAATCAGTTAAAGATGAAATCAGTTAACGATGAAATCAGTTAACGATGAAATCAGTTAACGATGAAATCAGTTAAATGAAGATGAAATCAGTTAACGATGAAATCAGTTAACGATGAAATCAGTTAACGATGAAATCAATTAAATGAAGATGAAATCAGTTAACGATGAAATCAGTTAAATGAAGATGAAATCAGTTAACGATGAAATCAGTTAACGATGAAATCAGTTAACGATGAAATCAGTTAAATGAAGATGAAATCAGTTAACGATGAAATCAGTTAAATGAAGATGAAATCAGTTAACGATGAAATCAGTTAACGATGAAATCAGTTAACGATGGAATCAGTTAACGATGAAATCAGTTAACGATGAAATCAGTTAAATGAAGATGAAATCAGTTAACGATGAAATCAGTTAACGATGAAATCAGTTAAATGAAGATGAAATCAGTTAACGATGAAATCAGTTAACGATGGAATCAGTTAACGATGAAATCAGTTAACGATGAAATCAGTTAAATGAAGATGAAATCAGTTAACGATGAAATGAAATCAGTTAAATGAAGATGAAATCAGTTAACGATGAAATCACTTAACGATGAAATCAGTTAAATGAAGATGAAATCAGTTAACGATGAAATCAGTTAAAGATGAAATCAGTTAACGATGGAATCAGTTAACGATGAAATCAGTTAAATGAAGATGAAATCAGTTAACGATGAAATCAGTTAACGATGAAATCAGTTAAATGAAGATGAAATCAGTTAACGATGAAATCAGTTAACGATGAAATCAGTTAAATGAAGATGAAATCAGTTAACGATGAAATCAGTTAAATGAAGAATGAAAATGAAATCAGTTAAATGAAGATGAAATCAGTTAACGATGAAATCAGTTAAATGAAGATGAAATCAGTTAACGATGAAATCAGTTAACGATGAAATCAGTTAACGATGGAATCAGTTAACGATGAAATCAGTTAACGATGAAATCAGTTAACGATGAAATCAGTTAAATGAAGATGAAATCAGTTAACGATGAAATCAGTTAACAATGAAATCAGTTAAATGAAGATGAAATCAGTTAACGATGAAATCACTTAACGATGAAATCAGTTAAATGAAGATGAAATCAGTTAACGATGAAATCAGTTAAAGATGAAATCAGTTAACGATGGAATCAGTTAACGATGAAATCAGTTAACGATGAAATCAGTTAAATGAAGATGAAATCAGTTAACGATGAAATCAGTTAACGATGAAATCAGTTAAATGAAGATGAAATCAGTTAACGATGAAATCAGTTAAATGAAGAATGAAAATGAAATCAGTTAAATGAAGATGAAATCAGTTAACGATGAAATCAGTTAAATGAAGATGAAATCAGTTAACGATGAAATCAGTTAACGATGAAATCAGTTAACGATGGAATCAGTTAACGATGAAATCAGTTAACGATGAAATCAGTTAAATGAAGATGAAATCAGTTAACGATGAAATCAGTTAACAATGAAATCAGTTAAATGAAGATGAAATCAGTTAACGATGAAATCACTTAACGATGAAATCAGTTAAATGAAGATGAAATCAGTTAACGATGAAATCAGTTAACGATGAAATCAGTTAAATGAAGATGAAATCAGTTAACGATGAAATCAGTTAAAGATGAAATCAGTTAACGATGAAATCAGTTAACGATGAAATCAGTTAAATGAAGATGAAATCAGTTAACGATGAAATCAGTTAAATGAAGATGAAATCAGTTAACGATGGAATCAGTTAACGATGAAATCAGTTAAATGAAGATGAAATCAGTTAACGATGAAATCAGTTAACGATGAAATCAGTTAACGATGAAATCAATTAAATGAAGATGAAATCAGTTAACGATGAAATCAGTTAAATGAAGATGAAATCAGTTAACGATGAAATCAGTTAAAGATGAAATCAGTTAACGATGAAATCAGTTAAATGAAGATGAAATCAGTTAACGATGAAATCAGTTAAATGAAGATGAAATCAGTTAACGATGAAATCAGTTAAAGATGAAATCAGTTAACGATGAAATCAGTTAAAGATGAAATCAGTTAACGATGAAATCAGTTAACGATGAAATCAGTTAAATGAAGATGAAATCAGTTAACGATGAAATCAGTTAAAGATGAAATCAGTTAACGATGAAATCAGTTAACGATGAAATCAGTTAAATGAAGATGAAATCAGTTAACGATGAAATCAGTTAACGATGAAATCAGTTAACGATGAAATCAGTTAAATGAAGATGAAATCAGTTAACGATGAAATCAGTTAACGATGAAATCAATTAAATGAAGATGAAATCAGTTAACGATGAAATCAGTTAAATGAAGAATGAAAATGAAATCAGTTAAATGAAGATGAAATCAGTTAACGATGAAATCAGTTAACGATGAAATCAGTTAACGATGAAATCAGTTAAATGAAGATGAAATCAGTTAACGATGAAATCAGTTAAATGAAGATGAAATCAGTTAACGATGAAATCAGTTAACGATGAAATCAGTTAACGATGGAATCAGTTAACGATGAAATCAGTTAACGATGAAATCAGTTAAATGAAGATGAAATCAGTTAACGATGAAATCAGTTAACGATGAAATCAGTTAAATGAAGATGAAATCAGTTAACGATGAAATCAGTTAAAGATGAAATCAGTTAACGATGAAATCAGTTAACGATGAAATCAGTTAAATGAAGATGAAATCAGTTAACGATGAAATCAGTTAACGATGAAATCAGTTAACGATGGAATCAGTTAAATGAAGATGAAATCAGTTAACGATGAAATCAGTTAACGATGAAATCAGTTAAATGAAGATGAAATCAGTTAACGATGAAATCAGTTAACGATGAAATCAGTTAAATGAAGATGAAATCAGTTAACGATGAAATCAGTTAACGATGAAATCAGTTAACGATGGAATCAGTTAAATGAAGATGAAATCAGTTAACGATGAAATCAGTTAACGATGAAATCAATTAAATGAAGATGAAATCAGTTAACGATGAAATCAGTTAAATGAAGAATGAAAATGAAATCAGTTAAATGAAGATGAAATCAGTTAACGATGAAATCAGTTAACGATGAAATCAGTTAAATGAAGATGAAATCAGTTAACGATGAAATCAGTTAACGATGAAATCAGTTAACGATGAAATCAATTAAATGAAGATGAAATCAGTTAACGATGAAATCAGTTAAATGAAGATGAAATCAGTTAACGATGAAATCAGTTAAAGATGAAATCAGTTAACGATGAAATCAGTTAACGATGAAATCAGTTAACGATGAAATCAGTTAAATGAAGATGAAATCAGTTAACGATGAAATCAGTTAAATGAAGAATGAAAATGAAATCAGTTAAATGAAGATGAAATCAGTTAACGATGAAATCAGTTAACGATGAAATCAGTTAACGATGAAATCAGTTAAATGAAGATGAAATCAGTTAACGATGAAATCAGTTAACAATGAAATCAGTTAACGATGAAATCAGTTAACGATGAAATCAGTTAACGATGAAATCAGTTAAATGAAGATGAAATCAGTTAACGATGAAATCAGTTAACGATGAAATCAGTTAAATGAAGATGAAATCAGTTAACGATGAAATCAGTTAACGATGAAATCAGTTAAATGAAGATGAAATCAGTTAACGATGAAATCAGTTAACGATGAAATCAGTTAACGATGAAATCAATTAAATGAAGATGAAATCAGTTAACGATGAAATCAGTTAAATGAAGATGAAATCAGTTAACGATGAAATCAGTTAACGATGAAATCAGTTAACGATGAAATCAGTTAAATGAAGAATGAAAATGAAATCAGTTAAATGAAGATGAAATCAGTTAACGATGAAATCAGTTAACGATGAAATCAGTTAACGATGAAATCAGTTAAATGAAGATGAAATCAGTTAACGATGAAATCAGTTAACAATGAAATCAGTTAAATGAAGATGAAATCAGTTAACGATGAAATCAGTTAACGATGAAATCAGTTAACGATGAAATCAGTTAAATGAAGATGAAATCAGTCAACGACGAAATCAGTTAACGATGAAATCAGTTAACGATGAAATCAGTTAACGATGAAATCAGTTAAATGAAGATGAAATCAGTTAACGATGAAATCAGTTAAATGAAGAATGAAAATGAAATCAGTTAAATGAAGATGAAATCAGTTAACGATGAAATCAGTTAACGATGAAATCAGTTAACGATGAAATCAGTTAAATGAAGATGAAATCAGTTAACGATGAAATCAGTTAACAATGAAATCAGTTAAATGAAGATGAAATCAGTTAACGATGAAATCAGTTAACGATGAAATCAGTTAACAATGAAATCAGTTAAATGAAGATGAAATCAGTTAACGATGAAATCAGTTAACGATGAAATCAATTAACGATGAAATCAGTTAAATGAAGATGAAATCAGTTAACGATGAAATCAGTTAAAGATGAAATCAGTTAAATGAAGAATGAAGATGAAATCAGTTAACGATGAAATCAGTTAAATGAAGATGAAATCAGTTAACGATGAAATCAGTTAAATGAAGATGAAATCAGTTAAATGAAGAATGAAGATGAAATCAGTTAACGATGAAATCAATTAACGATGAAATCAGTTAACGATGAAATCAGTTAAATGAAGATGAAATCAGTTAACGATGAAATCAGTTAACGATGAAATCAGTTAAATGAAGAATGAAAATGAAATCAGTTAACGATGAAATCAATTAACGATGAAATCAGTTAACGATGAAATCATTTAAATGAAGATGAAATCAGTTAACGATGAAATCAGTTAACGATGAAATCAGTTAAATGAAGATGAAATCAGTTAACGATGAAATCAGTTAACGATGAAATCAGTTAACGATGAAATCAGTTAAATGAAGATGAAATCAGTTAACGATGAAATCAGTTAACGATGAAATCAGTTAACGATGAAATCAATTAAATGAAGATGAAATCAGTTAACGATGAAATCAGTTAACGATGAAATCAGTTAAATGAAGATGAAATCAGTTAAATGAAGATGAAATCAGTTAACGATGAAATCAGTTAACGATGAAATCAGTTAACGATGAAATCAGTTAAATGAAGATGAAATCAGTTAAAGATGAAATCAGTTAACGATGAAATCAGTTAACGATGAAATCAGTTAAATGAAGATGAAATCAGTTAACGATGAAATCAGTTAACGATGAAATCAATTAACGATGAAATCAGTTAAATGAAGATGAAATCAGTTAACGATGAAATCAGTTAAAGATGAAATCAGTTAAATGAAGAATGAAGATGAAATCAGTTAACGATGAAATCAGTTAAATGAAGATGAAATCAGTTAACGATGAAATCAATTAACGATGAAATCAGTTAACGATGAAATCAATTAACGATGAAATCAGTTAAATGAAGATGAAATCAGTTAACGATGAAATCAGTTAAAGATGAAATCAGTTAAATGAAGAATGAAGATGAAATCAGTTAACGATGAAATCAGTTAACGATGAAATCAGTTAACGATGAAATCAATTAACGATGAAATCAGTTAAATGAAGATGAAATCAGTTAACGATGAAATCAATTAACGATGAAATCAGTTAACGATGAAATCAGTTAAATGAAGATGAAATCAGTTAACGATGAAATCAGTTAACGATGAAATCAGTTAAATGAAGAATGAAAATGAAATCAGTTAACGATGAAATCAATTAACGATGAAATCAGTTAACGATGAAATCAGTTAAATGAAGATGAAATCAGTTAACGATGAAATCAGTTAACGATGAAATCAGTTAAATGAAGATGAAATCAGTTAACGATGAAATCAGTTAACGATGAAATCAGTTAAATGAAGATGAAATCAGTTAACGATGAAATCAGTTAACGATGAAATCAGTTAACGATGAAATCAATTAAATGAAGATGAAATCAGTTAACGATGAAATCAGTTAACGATGAAATCAGTTAAATGAAGATGAAATCAGTTAAATGAAGATGAAATCAGTTAACGATGAAATCAGTTAACGATGAAATCAGTTAACGATGAAATCAGTTAAATGAAGATGAAATCAGTTAAAGATGAAATCAGTTAACGATGAAATCAGTTAACGATGAAATCAGTTAAATGAAGATGAAATCAGTTAACGATGAAATCAGTTAACGATGAAATCAATTAACGATGAAATCAGTTAAATGAAGATGAAATCAGTTAACGATGAAATCAGTTAAAGATGAAATCAGTTAAATGAAGAATGAAGATGAAATCAGTTAACGATGAAATCAGTTAAATGAAGATGAAATCAGTTAACGATGAAATCAATTAACGATGAAATCAGTTAACGATGAAATCAATTAACGATGAAATCAGTTAAATGAAGATGAAATCAGTTAACGATGAAATCAGTTAACGATGAAATCAGTTAAATGAAGAATGAAAATGAAATCAGTTAACGATGAAATCAATTAACGATGAAATCAGTTAACGATGAAATCAGTTAAATGAAGATGAAATCAGTTAACGATGAAATCAGTTAACGATGAAATCAGTTAAATGAAGATGAAATCAGTTAACGATGAAATCAGTTAACGATGAAATCAGTTAAATGAAGATGAAATCAGTTAACGATGAAATCAGTTAACGATGAAATCAGTTAACGATGAAATCAATTAAATGAAGATGAAATCAGTTAACGATGAAATCAGTTAAATGAAGAATGAAAATGAAATCAGTTAAATGAAGATGAAATCAGTTAACGATGAAATCAGTTAACGATGAAATCAGTTAAATGAAGATGAAATCAGTTAACGATGAAATCAGTTAACGATGAAATCAGTTAACGATGAAATCAATTAAATGAAGATGAAATCAGTTAACGATGAAATCAGTTAAATGAAGATGAAATCAGTTAACGATGAAATCAGTTAAAGATGAAATCAGTTAAAGATGAAATCAGTTAACGATGAAATCAGTTAACGATGAAATCAGTTAACGATGAAATCAGTTAAATGAAGATGAAATCAGTTAACGATGAAATCAGTTAAATGAAGAATGAAAATGAAATCAGTTAAATGAAGATGAAATCAGTTAACGATGAAATCAGTTAACGATGAAATCAGTTAACGATGAAATCAGTTAAATGAAGATGAAATCAGTTAACGATGAAATCAGTTAACAATGAAATCAGTTAAATGAAGATGAAATCAGTTAACGATGAAATCAGTTAACGATGAAATCAGTTAACGATGAAATCAGTTAAATGAAGATGAAATCAGTTAACGATGAAATCAGTTAACGATGAAATCAGTTAACGATGAAATCAATTAAATGAAGAATGAAAATGAAATCAGTTAAATGAAGAATGAAAATGAAATCAGTTAACGATGAAATCAATTAACGATGAAATCAGTTAACGATGAAATCAGTTAAATGAAGATGAAATCAGTTAACGATGAAATCAGTTAACGATGAAATCAGTTAAATGAAGATGAAATCAGTTAACGATGAAATCAGTTAACGATGAAATCAGTTAACGATGAAATCAATTAAATGAAGATGAAATCAGTTAACGATGAAATCAGTTAAATGAAGATGAAATCAGTTAACGATGAAATCAGTTAAAGATGAAATCAGTTAACGATGAAATCAGTTAACGATGAAATCAGTTAACGATGAAATCAGTTAACGATGAAATCAGTTAAATGAAGATGAAATCAGTTAACGATGAAATCAGTTAAATGAAGAATGAAAATGAAATCAGTTAAATGAAGATGAAATCAGTTAACGATGAAATCAGTTAACGATGAAATCAGTTAAATGAAGATGAAATCAGTTAACGATGAAATCAGTTAACAATGAAATCAGTTAAATGAAGATGAAATCAGTTAACGATGAAATCAGTTAACGATGAAATCAGTTAACGATGAAATCAGTTAAATGAAGATGAAATCAGTTAAAGATGAAATCAGTTAACGATGAAATCAGTTAACGATGAAATCAGTTAAATGAAGATGAAATCAGTTAACGATGAAATCAGTTAACGATGAAATCAATTAACGATGAAATCAGTTAAATGAAGATGAAATCAGTTAACGATGAAATCAGTTAAAGATGAAATCAGTTAAATGAAGAATGAAGATGAAATCAGTTAACGATGAAATCAGTTAAATGAAGATGAAATCAGTTAACGATGAAATCAGTTAACGATGAAATCAGTTAACGATGAAATCAGTTAAATGAAGATGAAATCAGTTAACGATGAAATCAGTTAAATGAAGAATGAAGATGAAATCAGTTAACGATGAAATCAATTAACGATGAAATCAGTTAACGATGAAATCAGTTAAATGAAGATGAAATCAGTTAACGATGAAATCAGTTAACGATGAAATCAGTTAAATGAAGAATGAAAATGAAATCAGTTAACGATGAAATCAATTAACGATGAAATCAGTTAACGATGAAATCAGTTAAATGACGATGAAATCAGTTAACTATGAAATCAGTTAACGATGAAATCAGTTAAATGAAGATGAAATCAGTTAACGATGAAATCAGTTAACGATGAAATCAGTTAAATGAAGATGAAATCAGTTAACGATGAAATCAGTTAACGATGAAATCAGTTAACGATGAAATCAATTAAATGAAGATGAAATCAGTTAACGATGAAATCAGTTAACGATGAAATCAGTTAACGATGAAATCAATTAACGATGAAATCAGTTAACGATGAAATCAATTAACGATGAAATCAGTTAAATGAAGATGAAATCAGTTAACGATGAAATCAGTTAACGATGAAATCAGTTAACGATGAAATCAATTAACGATGAAATCAGTTAAATGAAGATGAAATCAGTTAACGATGAAATCAGTTAACGATGAAATCAGTTAAATGAAGAATGAAGATGAAATCAGTTAACGATGAAATCAGTTAAATGAAGATGAAATCAGTTAACGATGAAATCAGTTAACGATGAAATCAGTTAACGATGAAATCAGTTAAATGAAGATGAAATCAGTTAACGATGAAATCAGTTAAATGAAGAATGAAGATGAAATCAGTTAACGATGAAATCAGTTAAATGAAGATGAAATCAGTTAACGATGAAATCAGTTAACGATGAAATCAGTTAAATGAAGATGAAATCAGTTAACGATGAAATCAGTTAACGATGAAATCAGTTAAATGAAGAATGAAAATGAAATCAGTTAACGATGAAATCAATTAACGATGAAATCAGTTAACGATGAAATCAGTTAAATGAAGATGAAATCAGTTAACGATGAAATCAGTTAAATGAAGATGAAATCAGTTAAATGAAGATGAAATCAGTTAACGATGAAATCAGTTAACGATGAAATCAGTTAACGATGAAATCAATTAACGATGAAATCAGTTAAATGAAGATGAAATCAGTTAACGATGAAATCAGTTAACGATGAAATCAGTTAACGATGAAATCAATTAACGATGAAATCAGTTAAATGAAGATGAAATCAGTTAACGATGAAATCAGTTAACGATGAAATCAGTTAAATGAAGAATGAAAATGAAATCAGTTAACGATGAAATCAATTAACGATGAAATCAGTTAACGATGAAATCAGTTAAATGAAGATGAAATCAGTTAACGATGAAATCAGTTAACGATGAAATCAGTTAAATGAAGATGAAATCAGTTAACGATGAAATCAGTTAACGATGAAATCAGTTAACGATGAAATCAATTAAATGAAGATGAAATCAGTTAACGATGAAATCAGTTAAATGAAGATGAAATCAGTTAACGATGAAATCAGTTAAAGATGAAATCAGTTAACGATGAAATCAGTTAACGATGAAATCAGTTAACGATGAAATCAGTTAAATGAAGATGAAATCAGTTAACGATGAAATCAGTTAAATGAAGAATGAAAATGAAATCAGTTAAATGAAGATGAAATCAGTTAACGATGAAATCAGTTAACGATGAAATCAGTTAAATGAAGATGAAATCAGTTAACGATGAAATCAGTTAACAATGAAATCAGTTAAATGAAGATGAAATCAGTTAACGATGAAATCAGTTAACGATGAAATCAGTTAACGATGAAATCAGTTAAATGAAGATGAAATCAGTTAAAGATGAAATCAGTTAACGATGAAATCAGTTAACGATGAAATCAGTTAAATGAAGATGAAATCAGTTAACGATGAAATCAGTTAACGATGAAATCAATTAACGATGAAATCAGTTAAATGAAGATGAAATCAGTTAACGATGAAATCAGTTAACGATGAAATCAGTTAAATGAAGATGAAATCAGTTAACGATGAAATCAGTTAAATGAAGAATGAAGATGAAATCAGTTAACGATGAAATCAATTAACGATGAAATCAGTTAACGATGAAATCAGTTAAATGAAGATGAAATCAGTTAACGATGAAATCAGTTAACGATGAAATCAGTTAAATGAAGAATGAAAATGAAATCAGTTAACGATGAAATCAATTAACGATGAAATCAGTTAACGATGAAATCAGTTAAATGAAGATGAAATCAGTTAACGATGAAATCAGTTAACGATGAAATCAGTTAAATGAAGATGAAATCAGTTAACGATGAAATCAATTAAATGAAGATGAAATCAGTTAACGATGAAATCAGTTAACGATGAAATCAGTTAACGATGAAATCAATTAACGATGAAATCAGTTAACGATGAAATCAATTAACGATGAAATCAGTTAAATGAAGATGAAATCAGTTAACGATGAAATCAGTTAACGATGAAATCAGTTAACGATGAAATCAATTAACGATGAAATCAGTTAAATGAAGATGAAATCAGTTAACGATGAAATCAGTTAAAGATGAAATCAGTTAAATGAAGAATGAAGATGAAATCAGTTAACGATGAAATCAGTTAAATGAAGATGAAATCAGTTAACGATGAAATCAGTTAACGATGAAATCAGTTAACGATGAAATCAGTTAAATGAAGATGAAATCAGTTAACGATGAAATCAGTTAAATGAAGAATGAAGATGAAATCAGTTAACGATGAAATCAATTAACGATGAAATCAGTTAACGATGAAATCAGTTAAATGAAGATGAAATCAGTTAACGATGAAATCAGTTAACGATGAAATCAGTTAAATGAAGAATGAAAATGAAATCAGTTAACGATGCAATCAATTAACGATGAAATCAGTTAACGATGAAATCAGTTAAATGAAGATGAAATCAGTTAACGATGAAATCAGTTAACGATGAAATCAGTTAAATGAAGATGAAATCAGTTAACGATGAAATCAGTTAACGATGAAATCAGTTAACGATGAAATCAGTTAAATGAAGATGAAATCAGTTAACGATGAAATCAGTTAACGATGAAATCAGTTAACGATGAAATCAATTAAATGAAGATGAAATCAGTTAACGATGAAATCAGTTAAATGAAGAATGAAAATGAAATCAGTTAAATGAAGATGAAATCAGTTAACGATGAAATCAGTTAACGATGAAATCAGTTAAATGAAGATGAAATCAGTTAACGATGAAATCAGTTAACGATGAAATCAGTTAACGATGAAATCAATTAAATGAAGATGAAATCAGTTAACGATGAAATCAGTTAAATGAAGATGAAATCAGTTAACGATGAAATCAGTTAAAGATGAAATCAGTTAACGATGAAATCAGTTAACGATGAAATCAGTTAACGATGAAATCAGTTAAATGAAGAATGAAAATGAAATCAGTTAAATGAAGATGAAATCAGTTAACGATGAAATCAGTTAACGATGAAATCAGTTAAATGAAGATGAAATCAGTTAAATGAAGATGAAATCAGTTAACGATGAAATCAGTTAACAATGAAATCAGTTAAATGAAGATGAAATCAGTTAACGATGAAATCAGTTAACGATGAAATCAGTTAACGATGAAATCAGTTAAATGAAGATGAAATCAGTTAACGATGAAATCAGTTAACGATGAAATCAGTTAAATGAAGATGAAATCAGTTAACGATGAAATCAGTTAACGATGAAATCAGTTAAATGAAGAATGAAAATGAAATCAGTTAACGATGAAATCAATTAACGATGAAATCAGTTAACGATGAAATCAGTTAAATGAAGATGAAATCAGTTAACGATGAAATCAGTTAACGATGAAATCAGTTAAATGAAGATGAAATCAGTTAACGATGAAATCAGTTAACGATGAAATCAGTTAACGATGAAATCAATTAAATGAAGATGAAATCAGTTAACGATGAAATCAGTTAAATGAAGATGAAATCAGTTAACGATGAAATCAGTTAAAGATGAAATCAGTTAACGATGAAATCAGTTAACGATGAAATCAGTTAACGATGAAATCAGTTAAATGAAGATGAAATCAGTTAACGATGAAATCAGTTAAATGAAGAATGAAAATGAAATCAGTTAAATGAAGATGAAATCAGTTAACGATGAAATCAGTTAACGATGAAATCAGTTAACGATGAAATCAGTTAAATGAAGATGAAATCAGTTAACGATGAAATCAGTTAACAATGAAATCAGTTAAATGAAGATGAAATCAGTTAACGATGAAATCAGTTAACGATGAAATCAGTTAAATGAAGATGAAATCAGTTAAAGATGAAATCAGTTAACGATGAAATCAGTTAACGATGAAATCAGTTAAACGAAGATGAAATCAGTTAACGATGAAATCAGTTAACGATGAAATCAATTAACGATGAAATCAGTTAAATGAAGATGAAATCAGTTAACGATGAAATCAGTTAAAGATGAAATCAGTTAAATGAAGAATGAAGATGAAATCAGTTAACGATGAAATCAGTTAAATGAAGATGAAATCAGTTAACGATGAAATCAGTTAACGATGAAATCAGTTAACGATGAAATCAGTTAAATGAAGATGAAATCAGTTAACGATGAAATCAGTTAAATGAAGAATGAAGATGAAATCAGTTAACGATGAAATCAATTAACGATGAAATCAGTTAACGATGAAATCAGTTAAATGAAGATGAAATCAGTTAACGATGAAATCAGTTAACGATGAAATCAGTTAAATGAAGAATGAAAATGAAATCAGTTAACGATGAAATCAATTAACGATGAAATCAGTTAACGATGAAATCAGTTAAATGAAGATGAAATCAGTTAACGATGAAATCAGTTAACGATGAAATCAGTTAAATGAAGATGAAATCAGTTAACGATGAAATCAGTTAACGATGAAATCAGTTAAATGAAGATGAAATCAGTTAACGATGAAATCAGTTAACGATGGAATCAGTTAACGATGAAATCAGTTAACGATGAAATCAGTTAAATGAAGATGAAATCAGTTAACGATGAAATCAGTTAACGATGAAATCAGTTAACGATGAAATCAGTTAAATGAAGATGAAATCAGTTAACGATGAAATCAGTTAAAGATGAAATCAGTTAACGATGAAATCAGTTAACGATGAAATCAGTTAAATGAAGATGAAATCAGTTAACGATGAAATCAGTTAACGATGAAATCAGTTAACGATGGAATCAGTTAAATGAAGATGAAATCAGTTAACGATGAAATCAGTTAACGATGAAATCAGTTAAATGAAGATGAAATCAGTTAACGATGAAATCAGTTAACGATGAAATCAGTTAAATGAAGATGAAATCAGTTAACGATGAAATCAGTTAAAGATGAAATCAGTTAACGATGAAATCAGTTAACGATGAAATCATTTAAATGAAGATGAAATCAGTTAACGATGAAATCAGTTAACGATGAAATCAGTTAAATGAAGATGAAATCAGTTAACGATGAAATCAGTTAACGATGAAATCAGTTAACGATGAAATCAGTTAAATGAAGATGAAATCAGTTAACGATGAAATCAGTTAACGATGAAATCAGTTAACGATGAAATCAATTAAATGAAGATGAAATCAGTTAAATGAAGATGAAATCAGTTAACGATGAAATCAGTTAAAGATGAAATCAGTTAACGATGAAATCAGTTAACGATGAAATCAGTTAAATGAAGATGAAATCAGTTAACGATGAAATCAGTTAACGATGAAATCAGTTAAATGAAGAATGAAAATGAAATCAGTTAAATGAAGATGAAATCAGTTAACGATGAAATCAGTTAACGATGAAATCAGTTAACGATGGAATCAGTTAACGATGAAATCAGTTAACGATGAAATCAGTTAAATGAAGATGAAATCAGTTAACGATGAAATCAGTTAACGATGAAATCAGTTAACGATGAAATCAGTTAACGATGAAATCACTTAACGATGAAATCAGTTAAATGAAGATGAAATCAGTTAACGATGAAATCAGTTAAAGATGAAATCAGTTAACGATGGAATCAGTTAACGATGAAATCAGTTAACGATGAAATCAGTTAAATGAAGATGAAATCAGTTAACGATGAAATCAGTTAACGATGAAATCAGTTAAATGAAGATGAAATCAGTTAACGATGAAATCAGTTAAAGATGAAATCAGTTAACGATGAAATCACTTAACGATGAAATCAGTTAAATGAAGATGAAATCAGTTAACGATGAAATCAGTTAAAGATGAAATCAGTTAACGATGGAATCAGTTAACGATGAAATCAGTTAACGATGAAATCAGTTAAATGAAGATGAAATCAGTTAACGATGAAATCAGTTAACGATGAAATCAGTTAAATGAAGATGAAATCAGTTAACGATGAAATCAGTTAAAGATGAAATCAGTTAACGATGAAATCAGTTAACGATGAAATCAGTTAAATGAAGATGAAATCAGTTAACGATGAAATCAGTTAAAGATGAAATCAGTTAACGATGAAATCAGTTAACGATGAAATCAGTTAAATGAAGATGAAATCAGTTAATGATGAAATCAGTTAACGATGGAATCAGTTAACGATGAAATCAGTTAACGATGAAATCAGTTAAATGAAGATGAAATCAGTTAACGATGAAATCAGTTAACGATGAAATCAATTAAATGAAGATGAAATCAGTTAACGATGAAATCAGTTAAATGAAGATGAAATCAGTTAACGATGAAATCAGTTAAAGATGAAATCAGTTAACGATGAAATCAGTTAACGATGAAATCAGTTAAATGAAGATGAAATCAGTTAACGATGAAATCAGTTAACGATGAAATCAGTTAAATGAAGATGAAATCAGTTAACGATGAAATCAGTTAAATGAAGAATGAAAATGAAATCAGTTAAATGAAGATGAAATCAGTTAACGATGAAATCAGTTAAATGAAGATGAAATCAGTTAACGATGAAATCAGTTAACGATGAAATCAGTTAACGATGGAATCAGTTAACGATGAAATCAGTTAACGATGAAATCAGTTAAATGAAGATGAAATCAGTTAACGATGAAATCAGTTAACAATGAAATCAGTTAAATGAAGATGAAATCAGTTAACGATGAAATCACTTAACGATGAAATCAGTTAAATGAAGATGAAATCAGTTAACGATGAAATCAGTTAAAGATGAAATCAGTTAACGATGGAATCAGTTAACGATGAAATCAGTTAACGATGAAATCAGTTAAATGAAGATGAAATCAGTTAACGATGAAATCAGTTAACGATGAAATCAGTTAAATGAAGATGAAATCAGTTAACGATGAAATCAGTTAACGATGAAATCAGTTAAATGAAGATGAAATCAGTTAACGATGAAATCAGTTAACGATGAAATCAGTTAAATGAAGATGAAATCAGTTAACGATGGAATCAGTTAACGATGAAATCAGTTAAATGAAGATGAAATCAGTTAACGATGAAATCAGTTAACGATGAAATCAGTTAACGATGAAATCAATTAAATGAAGATGAAATCAGTTAACGATGAAATCAGTTAAATGAAGATGAAATCAGTTAACGATGAAATCAGTTAAAGATGAAATCAGTTAACGATGAAATCAGTTAACGATGAAATCAGTTAACGATGAAATCAGTTAAATGAAGATGAAATCAGTTAACGATGAAATCAGTTAAATGAAGAATGAAAATGAAATCAGTTAAATGAAGATGAAATCAGTTAACGATGAAATCAGTTAACGATGAAATCAGTTAACGATGAAATCAGTTAAATGAAGATGAAATCAGTTAACGATGAAATCAGTTAAATGAAGATGAAATCAGTTAACGATGAAATCAGTTAACGATGGAATCAGTTAACGATGAAATCAGTTAACGATGAAATCAGTTAAATGAAGATGAAATCAGTTAACGATGAAATCAGTTAAATGAAGATGAAATCAGTTAACGATGAAATCAGTTAAAGATGAAATCAGTTAACGATGAAATCAGTTAACGATGAAATCAGTTAAATGAAGATGAAATCAGTTAACGATGAAATCAGTTAACGATGAAATCAGTTAACGATGGAATCAGTTAAATGAAGATGAAATCAGTTAACGATGAAATCAGTTAACGATGAAATCAGTTAACGATGAAATCAGTTAAATGAAGATGAAATCAGTTAACGATGAAATCAGTTAAATGAAGATGAAATCAGTTAACGATGAAATCAGTTAAAGATGAAATCAGTTAACGATGAAATCAGTTAACGATGAAATCAGTTAAATGAAGATGAAATCAGTTAACGATGAAATCAGTTAAAGATGAAATCAGTTAACGATGAAATCAGTTAACGATGAAATCAGTTAACGATGAAATCAGTTAAATGAAGATGAAATCAGTTAACGATGAAAACAGTTAACGATGAAATCAGTTAAATGAAGATGAAATCAGTTAACGATGAAATCAGTTAACGATGAAATCAGTTAACGATGAAATCAATTAAATGAAGATGAAATCAGTTAACGATGAAATCAGTTAACGATGAAATCAGTTAACGATGAAATCAGTTAAATGAAGATGAAATCAGTTAACGATGAAATCAGTTAAATGTAGATGAAATCAGTTAACGATGAAATCAGTTAACGATGAAATCAGTTAACGATGGAATCAGTTAACGATGAAATCAGTTAACGATGAAATCAGTTAAATGAAGATGAAATCAGTTAACGATGAAATCAGTTAACGATGAAATCAGTTAAATGAAGATGAAATCAGTTAACGATGAAATCAGTTAACGATGAAATCAGTTAACGATGGAATCAGTTAACGATGAAATCAGTTAACGATGAAATCAGTTAAATGAAGATGAAATCAGTTAACGATGAAATGAAATCAGTTAAATGAAGATGAAATCAGTTAACGATGAAATCACTTAACGATGAAATCAGTTAAATGAAGATGAAATCAGTTAACGATGAAATCAGTTAAAGATGAAATCAGTTAACGATGGAATCAGTTAACGATGAAATCAGTTAACGATGAAATCAGTTAAATGAAGATGAAATCAGTTAACGATGAAATCAGTTAACGATGAAATCAGTTAAATGAAGATGAAATCAGTTAACGATGAAATCAGTTAACGATGAAATCAGTTAAATGAAGATGAAATCAGTTAACGATGAAATCAGTTAAATGAAGAATGAAAATGAAATCAGTTAAATGAAGATGAAATCAGTTAACGATGAAATCAGTTAACGATGAAATCAGTTAACGATGAAATCAGTTAACGATGGAATCAGTTAACGATGAAATCAGTTAACGATGAAATCAGTTAAATGAAGATGAAATCAGTTAACGATGAAATCAGTTAACAATGAAATCAGTTAAATGAAGATGAAATCAGTTAACGATGAAATCACTTAACGATGAAATCAGTTAAATGAAGATGAAATCAGTTAACGATGAAATCAGTTAAAGATGAAATCAGTTAACGATGGAATCAGTTAACGATGAAATCAGTTAACGATGAAATCAGTTAAATGAAGATGAAATCAGTTAACGATGAAATCAGTTAACGATGAAATCAGTTAAATGAAGATGAAATCAGTTAACGATGAAATCAGTTAAAGATGAAATCAGTTAACGATGAAATCAGTTAACGATGAAATCAGTTAAATGAAGATGAAATCAGTTAACGATGAAATCAGTTAAATGAAGATGAAATCAGTTAACGATGGAATCAGTTAACGATGAAATCAGTTAAATGAAGATGAAATCAGTTAACGATGAAATCAGTTAACGATGAAATCAGTTAACGATGAAATCAATTAAATGAAGATGAAATCAGTTAACGATGAAATCAGTTAAATGAAGATGAAATCAGTTAACGATGAAATCAGTTAAAGATGAAATCAGTTAACGATGAAATCAGTTAAATGAAGATGAAATCAGTTAACGATGAAATCAGTTAAATGAAGATGAAATCAGTTAACGATGAAATCAGTTAAAGATGAAATCAGTTAACGATGAAATCAGTTAAAGATGAAATCAGTTAACGATGAAATCAGTTAAATGAAGATGAAATCAGTTAACGATGAAATCAGTTAAAGATGAAATCAGTTAACGATGAAATCAGTTAACGATGAAATCAGTTAAATGAAGATGAAATCAGTTAACGATGAAATCAGTTAACGATGAAATCAGTTAACGATGAAATCAGTTAAATGAAGATGAAATCAGTTAACGATGAAATCAGTTAACGATGAAATCAGTTAAATGAAGATGAAATCAGTTAACGATGAAATCAGTTAACGATGAAATCAATTAAATGAAGATGAAATCAGTTAACGATGAAATCAGTTAAATGAAGAATGAAAATGAAATCAGTTAAATGAAGATGAAATCAGTTAACGATGAAATCAGTTAACGATGAAATCAGTTAACGATGAAATCAGTTAAATGAAGATGAAATCAGTTAACGATGAAATCAGTTAAATGAAGATGAAATCAGTTAACGATGAAATCAGTTAACGATGAAATCAGTTAACGATGGAATCAGTTAACGATGAAATCAGTTAACGATGAAATCAGTTAAATGAAGATGAAATCAGTTAACGATGAAATCAGTTAACGATGAAATCAGTTAAATGAAGATGAAATCAGTTAACGATGAAATCAGTTAAAGATGAAATCAGTTAACGATGAAATCAGTTAACGATGAAATCAGTTAAATGAAGATGAAATCAGTTAACGATGAAATCAGTTAACGATGAAATCAGTTAACGATGGAATCAGTTAAATGAAGATGAAATCAGTTAACGATGAAATCAGTTAACGATGAAATCAGTTAAATGAAGATGAAATCAGTTAACGATGAAATCAGTTAACGATGAAATCAGTTAAATGAAGATGAAATCAGTTAACGATGAAATCAGTTAACGATGAAATCAGTTAACGATGGAATCAGTTAAATGAAGATGAAATCAGTTAACGATGAAATCAGTTAACGATGAAATCAATTAAATGAAGATGAAATCAGTTAACGATGAAATCAGTTAAATGAAGAATGAAAATGAAATCAGTTAAATGAAGATGAAATCAGTTAACGATGAAATCAGTTAACGATGAAATCAGTTAAATGAAGATGAAATCAGTTAACGATGAAATCAGTTAACGATGAAATCAGTTAACGATGAAATCAATTAAATGAAGATGAAATCAGTTAACGATGAAATCAGTTAAATGAAGATGAAATCAGTTAACGATGAAATCAGTTAACGATGAAATCAGTTAAATGAAGATGAAATCAGTTAACGATGAAATCAGTTAAATGAAGAATGAAAATGAAATCAGTTAAATGAAGATGAAATCAGTTAACGATGAAATCAGTTAACGATGAAATCAGTTAACGATGAAATCAGTTAAATGAAGATGAAATCAGTTAACGATGAAATCAGTTAACAATGAAATCAGTTAACGATGAAATCAGTTAACGATGAAATCAGTTAACGATGAAATCAGTTAAATGAAGATGAAATCAGTTAACGATGAAATCAGTTAACGATGAAATCAGTTAAATGAAGATGAAATCAGTTAACGATGAAATCAGTTAACGATGAAATCAGTTAAATGAAGATGAAATCAGTTAACGATGAAATCAGTTAACGATGAAATCAGTTAACGATGAAATCAATTAAATGAAGATGAAATCAGTTAACGATGAAATCAGTTAAATGAAGATGAAATCAGTTAACGATGAAATCAGTTAACGATGAAATCAGTTAAATGAAGATGAAATCAGTTAACGATGAAATCAGTTAAATGAAGAATGAAAATGAAATCAGTTAAATGAAGATGAAATCAGTTAACGATGAAATCAGTTAACGATGAAATCAGTTAACGATGAAATCAGTTAAATGAAGATGAAATCAGTTAACGATGAAATCAGTTAACAATGAAATCAGTTAAATGAAGATGAAATCAGTTAACGATGAAATCAGTTAACGATGAAATCAGTTAACGATGAAATCAGTTAAATGAAGATGAAATCAGTTAACGATGAAATCAGTTAACGATGAAATCAGTTAAATGAAGATGAAATCAGTTAACGATGAAATCAGTTAACGATGAAATCAGTTAACGATGAAATCAGTTAAATGAAGATGAAATCAGTTAAAGATGAAATCAGTTAACGATGAAATCAGTTAAAGATGAAATCAGTTAACGATGAAATCAGTTAACGATGAAATCAGTTAAATGAAGATGAAATCAGTTAAAGATGAAATCAGTTAACGATGAAATCAGTTAAAGATGAAATCAGTTAACGATGAAATCAGTTAACGATGAAATCAATTAACGATGAAATCAGTTAACGATGAAATCAGTTAAATGAAGATGAAATCAGTTAACGATGAAATCAGTTAACGATGAAATCAGTTAAATGAAGATGAAATCAGTTAACGATGAAATCAGTTAACGATGAAATCAGTTAACGATGAAATCAATTAAATGAAGATGAAATCAGTTAACGATGAAATCAGTTAAATGAAGATGAAATCAGTTAACGATGAAATCAGTTAAAGATGAAATCAGTTAACGATGAAATCAGTTAACGATGAAATCAGTTAACGATGAAATCAGTTAAATGAAGATGAAATCAGTTAACGATGAAATCAGTTAAATGAAGAATGAAAATGAAATCAGTTAAATGAAGATGAAATCAGTTAACGATGAAATCAGTTAACGATGAAATCAGTTAAATGAAGATGAAATCAGTTAACGATGAAATCAGTTAACAATGAAATCAGTTAAATGAAGATGAAATCAGTTAACGATGAAATCAGTTAACGATGAAATCAGTTAACGATGAAATCAGTTAAATGAAGATGAAATCAGTTAAAGATGAAATCAGTTAACGATGAAATCAGTTAACGATGAAATCAGTTAAATGAAGATGAAATCAGTTAACGATGAAATCAATTAACGATGAAATCAGTTAAATGAAGATGAAATCAGTTAACGATGAAATCAGTTAACGATGAAATCAGTTAAATGAAGATGAAATCAGTTAACGATGAAATCAGTTAAATGAAGAATGAAGATGAAATCAGTTAACGATGAAATCAATTAACGATGAAATCAGTTAACGATGAAATCAGTTAAATGAAGATGAAATCAGTTAACGATGAAATCAGTTAACGATGAAATCAGTTAAATGAAGAATGAAAATGAAATCAGTTAACGATGAAATCAATTAACGATGAAATCAGTTAACGATGAAATCAGTTAAATGAAGATGAAATCAGTTAACGATGAAATCAGTTAACGATGAAATCAGTTAAATGAAGATGAAATCAGTTAACGATGAAATCAATTAAATGAAGATGAAATCAGTTAACGATGAAATCAGTTAACGATGAAATCAGTTAACGATGAAATCAATTAACGATGAAATCAGTTAACGATGAAATCAATTAACGATGAAATCAGTTAAATGAAGATGAAATCAGTTAACGATGAAATCAGTTAACGATGAAATCAGTTAACGATGAAATCAATTAACGATGAAATCAGTTAAATGAAGATGAAATCAGTTAACGATGAAATCAGTTAAAGATGAAATCAGTTAAATGAAGAATGAAGATGAAATCAGTTAACGATGAAATCAGTTAAATGAAGATGAAATCAGTTAACGATGAAATCAGTTAACGATGAAATCAGTTAACGATGAAATCAGTTAAATGAAGATGAAATCAGTTAACGATGAAATCAGTTAAATGAAGAATGAAGATGAAATCAGTTAACGATGAAATCAATTAACGATGAAATCAGTTAACGATGAAATCAGTTAAATGAAGATGAAATCAGTTAACGATGAAATCAGTTAACGATGAAATCAGTTAAATGAAGAATGAAAATGAAATCAGTTAACGATGCAATCAATTAACGATGAAATCAGTTAACGATGAAATCAGTTAAATGAAGATGAAATCAGTTAACGATGAAATCAGTTAACGATGAAATCAGTTAAATGAAGATGAAATCAGTTAACGATGAAATCAGTTAACGATGAAATCAGTTAACGATGAAATCAATTAAATGAAGATGAAATCAGTTAACGATGAAATCAGTTAAATGAAGAATGAAAATGAAATCAGTTAAATGAAGATGAAATCAGTTAACGATGAAATCAGTTAACGATGAAATCAGTTAAATGAAGATGAAATCAGTTAACGATGAAATCAGTTAACGATGAAATCAGTTAACGATGAAATCAATTAAATGAAGATGAAATCAGTTAACGATGAAATCAGTTAAATGAAGATGAAATCAGTTAACGATGAAATCAGTTAAAGATGAAATCAGTTAACGATGAAATCAGTTAACGATGAAATCAGTTAACGATGAAATCAGTTAAATGAAGAATGAAAATGAAATCAGTTAAATGAAGATGAAATCAGTTAACGATGAAATCAGTTAACGATGAAATCAGTTAAATGAAGATGAAATCAGTTAAATGAAGATGAAATCAGTTAACGATGAAATCAGTTAACAATGAAATCAGTTAAATGAAGATGAAATCAGTTAACGATGAAATCAGTTAACGATGAAATCAGTTAACGATGAAATCAGTTAAATGAAGATGAAATCAGTTAACGATGAAATCAGTTAACGATGAAATCAGTTAAATGAAGATGAAATCAGTTAACGATGAAATCAGTTAACGATGAAATCAGTTAAATGAAGAATGAAAATGAAATCAGTTAACGATGAAATCAATTAACGATGAAATCAGTTAACGATGAAATCAGTTAAATGAAGATGAAATCAGTTAACGATGAAATCAGTTAACGATGAAATCAGTTAAATGAAGATGAAATCAGTTAACGATGAAATCAGTTAACGATGAAATCAGTTAACGATGAAATCAATTAAATGAAGATGAAATCAGTTAACGATGAAATCAGTTAAATGAAGATGAAATCAGTTAACGATGAAATCAGTTAAAGATGAAATCAGTTAACGATGAAATCAGTTAACGATGAAATCAGTTAACGATGAAATCAGTTAAATGAAGATGAAATCAGTTAACGATGAAATCAGTTAAATGAAGAATGAAAATGAAATCAGTTAAATGAAGATGAAATCAGTTAACGATGAAATCAGTTAACGATGAAATCAGTTAACGATGAAATCAGTTAAATGAAGATGAAATCAGTTAACGATGAAATCAGTTAACGATGAAATCAATTAACGATGAAATCAGTTAAATGAAGATGAAATCAGTTAACGATGAAATCAGTTAAAGATGAAATCAGTTAAATGAAGAATGAAGATGAAATCAGTTAACGATGAAATCAGTTAAATGAAGATGAAATCAGTTAACGATGAAATCAATTAACGATGAAATCAGTTAACGATGAAATCAATTAACGATGAAATCAGTTAAATGAAGATGAAATCAGTTAACGATGAAATCAGTTAAAGATGAAATCAGTTAAATGAAGAATGAAGATGAAATCAGTTAACGATGAAATCAGTTAACGATGAAATCAGTTAACGATGAAATCAATTAACGATGAAATCAGTTAAATGAAGATGAAATCAGTTAACGATGAAATCAGTTAAAGATGAAATCAGTTAAATGAAGAATGAAGATGAAATCAGTTAACGATGAAATCAATTAACGATGAAATCAGTTAACGATGAAATCAGTTAAATGAAGATGAAATCAGTTAACGATGAAATCAGTTAACGATGAAATCAGTTAAATGAAGATGAAATCAGTTAACGATGAAATCAGTTAACGATGAAATCAATTAAATGAAGATGAAATCAGTTAACGATGAAATCAGTTAAATGAAGAATGAAAATGAAATCAGTTAAATGAAGATGAAATCAGTTAACGATGAAATCAGTTAACGATGAAATCAGTTAAATGAAGATGAAATCAGTTAACGATGAAATCAGTTAACGATGAAATCAGTTAACGATGAAATCAATTAAATGAAGATGAAATCAGTTAACGATGAAATCAGTTAAATGAAGATGAAATCAGTTAACGATGAAATCAGTTAAAGATGAAATCAGTTAACGATGAAATCAGTTAACGATGAAATCAGTTAACGATGAAATCAGTTAAATGAAGATGAAATCAGTTAACGATGAAATCAGTTAAATGAAGAATGAAAATGAAATCAGTTAAATGAAGATGAAATCAGTTAACGATGAAATCAGTTAACGATGAAATCAGTTAACGATGAAATCAGTTAAATGAAGATGAAATCAGTTAACGATGAAATCAGTTAACAATGAAATCAGTTAAATGAAGATGAAATCAGTTAACGATGAAATCAGTTAACGATGAAATCAGTTAACGATGAAATCAGTTAAATGAAGATGAAATCAGTTAAAGATGAAATCAGTTAACGATGAAATCAGTTAACGATGAAATCAGTTAAACGAAGATGAAATCAGTTAACGATGAAATCAGTTAACGATGAAATCAATTAACGATGAAATCAGTTAAATGAAGATGAAATCAGTTAACGATGAAATCAGTTAAAGATGAAATCAGTTAAATGAAGAATGAAGATGAAATCAGTTAACGATGAAATCAGTTAAATGAAGATGAAATCAGTTAACGATGAAATCAGTTAACGATGAAATCAGTTAACGATGAAATCAGTTAAATGAAGATGAAATCAGTTAACGATGAAATCAGTTAAATGAAGAATGAAGATGAAATCAGTTAACGATGAAATCAATTAACGATGAAATCAGTTAACGATGAAATCAGTTAAATGAAGATGAAATCAGTTAACGATGAAATCAGTTAACGATGAAATCAGTTAAATGAAGAATGAAAATGAAATCAGTTAACGATGAAATCAATTAACGATGAAATCAGTTAACGATGAAATCAGTTAAATGAAGATGAAATCAGTTAACGATGAAATCAGTTAACGATGAAATCAGTTAAATGAAGATGAAATCAGTTAACGATGAAATCAGTTAACGATGAAATCAGTTAACGATGAAATCAGTTAAATGAAGATGAAATCAGTTAACGATGAAATCAGTTAACGATGGAATCAGTTAACGATGAAATCAGTTAACGATGAAATCAGTTAAATGAAGATGAAATCAGTTAACGATGAAATCAGTTAACGATGAAATCAGTTAACGATGAAATCAGTTAAATGAAGATGAAATCAGTTAACGATGAAATCAGTTAAAGATGAAATCAGTTAACGATGAAATCAGTTAACGATGAAATCAGTTAAATGAAGATGAAATCAGTTAACGATGAAATCAGTTAACGATGAAATCAGTTAACGATGGAATCAGTTAAATGAAGATGAAATCAGTTAACGATGAAATCAGTTAACGATGAAATCAGTTAAATGAAGATGAAATCAGTTAACGATGAAATCAGTTAACGATGAAATCAGTTAAATGAAGATGAAATCAGTTAACGATGAAATCAGTTAAAGATGAAATCAGTTAACGATGAAATCAGTTAACGATGAAATCATTTAAATGAAGATGAAATCAGTTAACGATGAAATCAGTTAACGATGAAATCAGTTAAATGAAGATGAAATCAGTTAACGATGAAATCAGTTAACGATGAAATCAGTTAAATGAAGATGAAATCAGTTAACGATGAAATCAGTTAACGATGAAATCAGTTAACGATGAAATCAATTAAATGAAGATGAAATCAGTTAAATGAAGATGAAATCAGTTAACGATGAAATCAGTTAAAGATGAAATCAGTTAACGATGAAATCAGTTAACGATGAAATCAGTTAAATGAAGATGAAATCAGTTAACGATGAAATCAGTTAACGATGAAATCAGTTAAATGAAGAATGAAAATGAAATCAGTTAAATGAAGATGAAATCAGTTAACGATGAAATCAGTTAACGATGAAATCAGTTAACGATGGAATCAGTTAACGATGAAATCAGTTAACGATGAAATCAGTTAAATGAAGATGAAATCAGTTAACGATGAAATCAGTTAACGATGAAATCAGTTAACGATGAAATCACTTAACGATGAAATCAGTTAAATGAAGATGAAATCAGTTAACGATGAAATCAGTTAAAGATGAAATCAGTTAACGATGGAATCAGTTAACGATGAAATCAGTTAACGATGAAATCAGTTAAATGAAGATGAAATCAGTTAACGATGAAATCAGTTAACGATGAAATCAGTTAAATGAAGATGAAATCAGTTAACGATGAAATCAGTTAAAGATGAAATCAGTTAACGATGAAATCACTTAACGATGAAATCAGTTAAATGAAGATGAAATCAGTTAACGATGAAATCAGTTAAAGATGAAATCAGTTAACGATGGAATCAGTTAACGATGAAATCAGTTAACGATGAAATCAGTTAAATGAAGATGAAATCAGTTAACGATGAAATCAGTTAACGATGAAATCAGTTAAATGAAGATGAAATCAGTTAACGATGAAATCAGTTAAAGATGAAATCAGTTAACGATGAAATCAGTTAACGATGAAATCAGTTAAATGAAGATGAAATCAGTTAACGATGAAATCAGTTAAAGATGAAATCAGTTAACGATGAAATCAGTTAACGATGAAATCAGTTAAATGAAGATGAAATCAGTTAATGATGAAATCAGTTAACGATGGAATCAGTTAACGATGAAATCAGTTAACGATGAAATCAGTTAAATGAAGATGAAATCAGTTAACGATGAAATCAGTTAACGATGAAATCAATTAAATGAAGATGAAATCAGTTAACGATGAAATCAGTTAAATGAAGATGAAATCAGTTAACGATGAAATCAGTTAAAGATGAAATCAGTTAACGATGAAATCAGTTAACGATGAAATCAGTTAAATGAAGATGAAATCAGTTAACGATGAAATCAGTTAACGATGAAATCAGTTAAATGAAGATGAAATCAGTTAACGATGAAATCAGTTAAATGAAGAATGAAAATGAAATCAGTTAAATGAAGATGAAATCAGTTAACGATGAAATCAGTTAAATGAAGATGAAATCAGTTAACGATGAAATCAGTTAACGATGAAATCAGTTAACGATGGAATCAGTTAACGATGAAATCAGTTAACAATGAAATCAGTTAAATGAAGATGAAATCAGTTAACGATGAAATCACTTAACGATGAAATCAGTTAAATGAAGATGAAATCAGTTAACGATGAAATCAGTTAAAGATGAAATCAGTTAACGATGGAATCAGTTAACGATGAAATCAGTTAACGATGAAATCAGTTAAATGAAGATGAAATCAGTTAACGATGAAATCAGTTAACGATGAAATCAGTTAAATGAAGATGAAATCAGTTAACGATGAAATCAGTTAACGATGAAATCAGTTAACGATGAAATCAGTTAACGATGAAATCAGTTAAATGAAGATGAAATCAGTTAACGATGAAATCAGTTAACGATGAAATCAGTTAAATGAAGATGAAATCAGTTAACGATGGAATCAGTTAACGATGAAATCAGTTAAATGAAGATGAAATCAGTTAACGATGAAATCAGTTAACGATGAAATCAGTTAACGATGAAATCAATTAAATGAAGATGAAATCAGTTAACGATGAAATCAGTTAAATGAAGATGAAATCAGTTAACGATGAAATCAGTTAAAGATGAAATCAGTTAACGATGAAATCAGTTAACGATGAAATCAGTTAACGATGAAATCAGTTAAATGAAGATGAAATCAGTTAACGATGAAATCAGTTAAATGAAGATGAAATCAGTTAACGATGAAATCAGTTAACGATGGAATCAGTTAACGATGAAATCAGTTAACGATGAAATCAGTTAAATGAAGATGAAATCAGTTAACGATGAAATCAGTTAAATGAAGATGAAATCAGTTAACGATGAAATCAGTTAAAGATGAAATCAGTTAACGATGAAATCAGTTAACGATGAAATCAGTTAAATGAAGATGAAATCAGTTAACGATGAAATCAGTTAACGATGAAATCAGTTAACGATGGAATCAGTTAAATGAAGATGAAATCAGTTAACGATGAAATCAGTTAACGATGAAATCAGTTAACGATGAAATCAGTTAAATGAAGATGAAATCAGTTAACGATGAAATCAGTTAAATGAAGATGAAATCAGTTAACGATGAAATCAGTTAAAGATGAAATCAGTTAACGATGAAATCAGTTAACGATGAAATCAGTTAAATGAAGATGAAATCAGTTAACGATGAAATCAGTTAAAGATGAAATCAGTTAACGATGAAATCAGTTAACGATGAAATCAGTTAACGATGAAATCAGTTAAATGAAGATGAAATCAGTTAACGATGAAATCAGTTAACGATGAAATCAGTTAAATGAAGATGAAATCAGTTAACGATGAAATCAGTTAACGATGAAATCAGTTAACGATGAAATCAATTAAATGAAGATGAAATCAGTTAACGATGAAATCAGTTAACGATGAAATCAGTTAACGATGAAATCAGTTAAATGAAGATGAAATCAGTTAACGATGAAATCAGTTAAATGAAGATGAAATCAGTTAACGATGAAATCAGTTAACGATGAAATCAGTTAACGATGGAATCAGTTAACGATGAAATCAGTTAACGATGAAATCAGTTAAATGAAGATGAAATCAGTTAACGATGAAATCAGTTAACGATTAAATCAGTTAAATGAAGATGAAATCAGTTAACGATGAAATCAGTTAACGATGGAATCAGTTAACGATGAAATCAGTTAACGATGAAATCAGTTAAATGAAGATGAAATCAGTTAACGATGAAATGAAATCAGTTAAATGAAGATGAAATCAGTTAACGATGAAATCACTTAACGATGAAATCAGTTAAATGAAGATGAAATCAGTTAACGATGAAATCAGTTAAAGATGAAATCAGTTAACGATGGAATCAGTTAACGATGAAATCAGTTAACGATGAAATCAGTTAAATGAAGATGAAATCAGTTAACGATGAAATCAGTTAACGATGAAATCAGTTAAATGAAGATGAAATCAGTTAACGATGAAATCAGTTAACGATGAAATCAGTTAAATGAAGATGAAATCAGTTAACGATGAAATCAGTTAAATGAAGAATGAAAATGAAATCAGTTAAATGAAGATGAAATCAGTTAACGATGAAATCAGTTAACGATGAAATCAGTTAACGATGAAATCAGTTAACGATGGAATCAGTTAACGATGAAATCAGTTAACGATGAAATCAGTTAAATGAAGATGAAATCAGTTAACGATGAAATCAGTTAACAATGAAATCAGTTAAATGAAGATGAAATCAGTTAACGATGAAATCAGTTAACGATGAAATCAGTTAAATGAAGATGAAATCAGTTAACGATGAAATCAGTTAAAGATGAAATCAGTTAACGATGAAATCAGTTAACGATGAAATCAGTTAAATGAAGATGAAATCAGTTAACGATGAAATCAGTTAAATGAAGATGAAATCAGTTAACGATGGAATCAGTTAACGATGAAATCAGTTAAATGAAGATGAAATCAGTTAACGATGAAATCAGTTAACGATGAAATCAGTTAACGATGAAATCAATTAAATGAAGATGAAATCAGTTAACGATGAAATCAGTTAAATGAAGATGAAATCAGTTAACGATGAAATCAGTTAAAGATGAAATCAGTTAACGATGAAATCAGTTAAATGAAGATGAAATCAGTTAACGATGAAATCAGTTAAATGAAGATGAAATCAGTTAACGATGAAATCAGTTAAAGATGAAATCAGTTAACGATGAAATCAGTTAAAGATGAAATCAGTTAACGATGAAATCAGTTAAATGAAGATGAAATCAGTTAACGATGAAATCAGTTAAAGATGAAATCAGTTAACGATGAAATCAGTTAAATGAAGATGAAATCAGTTAACGATGAAATCAGTTAACGATGAAATCAGTTAACGATGAAATCAGTTAAATGAAGATGAAATCAGTTAACGATGAAATCAGTTAACGATGAAATCAGTTAAATGAAGATGAAATCAGTTAACGATGAAATCAGTTAACGATGAAATCAATTAAATGAAGATGAAATCAGTTAACGATGAAATCAGTTAAATGAAGAATGAAAATGAAATCAGTTAAATGAAGATGAAATCAGTTAACGATGAAATCAGTTAACGATGAAATCAGTTAACGATGAAATCAGTTAAATGAAGATGAAATCAGTTAACGATGAAATCAGTTAAATGAAGATGAAATCAGTTAACGATGAAATCAGTTAACGATGAAATCAGTTAACGATGGAATCAGTTAACGATGAAATCAGTTAACGATGAAATCAGTTAAATGAAGATGAAATCAGTTAACGATGAAATCAGTTAACGATGAAATCAGTTAAATGAAGATGAAATCAGTTAACGATGAAATCAGTTAAAGATGAAATCAGTTAACGATGAAATCAGTTAACGATGAAATCAGTTAAATGAAGATGAAATCAGTTAACGATGAAATCAGTTAACGATGAAATCAGTTAACGATGGAATCAGTTAAATGAAGATGAAATCAGTTAACGATGAAATCAGTTAACGATGAAATCAGTTAAATGAAGATGAAATCAGTTAACGATGAAATCAGTTAACGATGAAATCAGTTAAATGAAGATGAAATCAGTTAACGATGAAATCAGTTAACGATGAAATCAGTTAACGATGGAATCAGTTAAATGAAGATGAAATCAGTTAACGATGAAATCAGTTAACGATGAAATCAATTAAATGAAGATGAAATCAGTTAACGATGAAATCAGTTAAATGAAGAATGAAAATGAAATCAGTTAAATGAAGATGAAATCAGTTAACGATGAAATCAGTTAACGATGAAATCAGTTAAATGAAGATGAAATCAGTTAACGATGAAATCAGTTAACGATGAAATCAGTTAACGATGAAATCAATTAAATGAAGATGAAATCAGTTAACGATGAAATCAGTTAAATGAAGATGAAATCAGTTAACGATGAAATCAGTTAACGATGAAATCAGTTAAATGAAGATGAAATCAGTTAACGATGAAATCAGTTAAATGAAGAATGAAAATGAAATCAGTTAAATGAAGATGAAATCAGTTAACGATGAAATCAGTTAACGATGAAATCAGTTAACGATGAAATCAGTTAAATGAAGATGAAATCAGTTAACGATGAAATCAGTTAACAATGAAATCAGTTAACGATGAAATCAGTTAACGATGAAATCAGTTAACGATGAAATCAGTTAAATGAAGATGAAATCAGTTAACGATGAAATCAGTTAACGATGAAATCAGTTAAATGAAGATGAAATCAGTTAACGATGAAATCAGTTAACGATGAAATCAGTTAAATGAAGATGAAATCAGTTAACGATGAAATCAGTTAACGATGAAATCAGTTAACGATGAAATCAATTAAATGAAGATGAAATCAGTTAACGATGAAATCAGTTAAATGAAGATGAAATCAGTTAACGATGAAATCAGTTAACGATGAAATCAGTTAAATGAAGATGAAATCAGTTAACGATGAAATCAGTTAACGATGAAATCAGTTAAATGAAGATGAAATCAGTTAACGATGAAATCAGTTAACGATGAAATCAGTTAACGATGAAATCAATTAAATGAAGATGAAATCAGTTAACGATGAAATCAGTTAAATGAAGATGAAATCAGTTAACGATGAAATCAGTTAACGATGAAATCAGTTAACGATGAAATCAGTTAAATGAAGATGAAATCAGTTAACGATGAAATCAGTTAAATGAAGAATGAAAATGAAATCAGTTAAATGAAGATGAAATCAGTTAACGATGAAATCAGTTAACGATGAAATCAGTTAACGATGAAATCAGTTAAATGAAGATGAAATCAGTTAACGATGAAATCAGTTAACAATGAAATCAGTTAAATGAAGATGAAATCAGTTAACGATGAAATCAGTTAACGATGAAATCAGTTAACGATGAAATCAGTTAAATGAAGATGAAATCAGTTAACGATGAAATCAGTTAACGATGAAATCAGTTAAATGAAGATGAAATCAGTTAACGATGAAATCAGTTAACGATGAAATCAGTTAAATGAAGATGAAATCAGTTAAAGATGAAATCAGTTAACGATGAAATCAGTTAAAGATGAAATCAGTTAACGATGAAATCAGTTAACGATGAAATCAGTTAACGATGAAATCAGTTAAATGAAGATGAAATCAGTTAACGATGAAATCAGTTAAATGAAGAATGAAAATGAAATCAGTTAAATGAAGATGAAATCAGTTAACGATGAAATCAGTTAACGATGAAATCAGTTAACGATGAAATCAGTTAAATGAAGATGAAATCAGTTAACGATGAAATCAGTTAACAATGAAATCAGTTAAATGAAGATGAAATCAGTTAACGATGAAATCAGTTAACGATGAAATCAGTTAACAATGAAATCAGTTAAATGAAGATGAAATCAGTTAACGATGAAATCAGTTAACGATGAAATCAATTAACGATGAAATCAGTTAAATGAAGATGAAATCAGTTAACGATGAAATCAGTTAAAGATGAAATCAGTTAAATGAAGAATGAAGATGAAATCAGTTAACGATGAAATCAGTTAAATGAAGATGAAATCAGTTAACGATGAAATCAGTTAACGATGAAATCAGTTAAATGAAGATGAAATCAGTTAACGATGAAATCAGTTAAATGAAGAATGAAGATGAAATCAGTTAACGATGAAATCAATTAACGATGAAATCAGTTAACGATGAAATCAGTTAAATGAAGATGAAATCAGTTAACGATGAAATCAGTTAACGATGAAATCAGTTAAATGAAGAATGAAAATGAAATCAGTTAACGATGAAATCAATTAACGATGAAATCAGTTAACGATGAAATCATTTAAATGAAGATGAAATCAGTTAACGATGAAATCAGTTAACGATGAAATCAGTTAAATGAAGATGAAATCAGTTAACGATGAAATCAGTTAACGATGAAATCAGTTAAATGAAGATGAAATCAGTTAACGATGAAATCAGTTAACGATGAAATCAGTTAACGATGAAATCAATTAAATGAAGATGAAATCAGTTAACGATGAAATCAGTTAACGATGAAATCAGTTAAATGAAGATGAAATCAGTTAAATGAAGATGAAATCAGTTAACGATGAAATCAGTTAACGATGAAATCAGTTAACGATGAAATCAGTTAAATGAAGATGAAATCAGTTAAAGATGAAATCAGTTAACGATGAAATCAGTTAACGATGAAATCAGTTAAATGAAGATGAAATCAGTTAACGATGAAATCAGTTAACGATGAAATCAATTAACGATGAAATCAGTTAAATGAAGATGAAATCAGTTAACGATGAAATCAGTTAAAGATGAAATCAGTTAAATGAAGAATGAAGATGAAATCAGTTAACGATGAAATCAGTTAAATGAAGATGAAATCAGTTAACGATGAAATCAATTAACGATGAAATCAGTTAACGATGAAATCAATTAACGATGAAATCAGTTAAATGAAGATGAAATCAGTTAACGATGAAATCAGTTAAAGATGAAATCAGTTAAATGAAGAATGAAGATGAAATCAGTTAACGATGAAATCAGTTAACGATGAAATCAGTTAACGATGAAATCAATTAACGATGAAATCAGTTAAATGAAGATGAAATCAGTTAACGATGAAATCAATTAACGATGAAATCAGTTAACGATGAAATCAGTTAAATGAAGATGAAATCAGTTAACGATGAAATCAGTTAACGATGAAATCAGTTAAATGAAGAATGAAAATGAAATCAGTTAACGATGAAATCAATTAACGATGAAATCAGTTAAATGAAGATGAAATCAGTTAACGATGAAATCAGTTAACGATGAAATCAGTTAAATGAAGATGAAATCAGTTAACGATGAAATCAGTTAACGATGAAATCAGTTAAATGAAGATGAAATCAGTTAACGATGAAATCAGTTAACGATGAAATCAGTTAACGATGAAATCAATTAAATGAAGATGAAATCAGTTAACGATGAAATCAGTTAACGATGAAATCAGTTAAATGAAGATGAAATCAGTTAAATGAAGATGAAATCAGTTAACGATGAAATCAGTTAACGATGAAATCAGTTAACGATGAAATCAGTTAAATGAAGATGAAATCAGTTAAAGATGAAATCAGTTAACGATGAAATCAGTTAACGATGAAATCAGTTAAATGAAGATGAAATCAGTTAACGATGAAATCAGTTAACGATGAAATCAATTAACGATGAAATCAGTTAAATGAAGATGAAATCAGTTAACGATGAAATCAGTTAAAGATGAAATCAGTTAAATGAAGAATGAAGATGAAATCAGTTAACGATGAAATCAGTTAAATGAAGATGAAATCAGTTAACGATGAAATCAATTAACGATGAAATCAGTTAACGATGAAATCAATTAACGATGAAATCAGTTAAATGAAGATGAAATCAGTTAACGATGAAATCAGTTAACGATGAAATCAGTTAAATGAAGAATGAAAATGAAATCAGTTAACGATGAAATCAATTAACGATGAAATCAGTTAACGATGAAATCAGTTAAATGAAGATGAAATCAGTTAACGATGAAATCAGTTAACGATGAAATCAGTTAAATGAAGATGAAATCAGTTAACGATGAAATCAGTTAACGATGAAATCAGTTAACGATGAAATCAGTTAAATGAAGATGAAATCAGTTAACGATGAAATCAGTTAACAATGAAATCAGTTAACGATGAAATCAGTTAACGATGAAATCAGTTAACGATGAAATCAGTTAAATGAAGATGAAATCAGTTAACGATGAAATCAGTTAACGATGAAATCAGTTAAATGAAGATGAAATCAGTTAACGATGAAATCAGTTAACGATGAAATCAGTTAAATGAAGATGAAATCAGTTAACGATGAAATCAGTTAACGATGAAATCAGTTAACGATGAAATCAATTAAATGAAGATGAAATCAGTTAACGATGAAATCAGTTAAATGAAGATGAAATCAGTTAACGATGAAATCAGTTAACGATGAAATCAGTTAACGATGAAATCAGTTAAATGAAGATGAAATCAGTTAACGATGAAATCAGTTAAATGAAGAATGAAAATGAAATCAGTTAAATGAAGATGAAATCAGTTAACGATGAAATCAGTTAACGATGAAATCAGTTAACGATGAAATCAGTTAAATGAAGATGAAATCAGTTAACGATGAAATCAGTTAACAATGAAATCAGTTAAATGAAGATGAAATCAGTTAACGATGAAATCAGTTAACGATGAAATCAGTTAACGATGAAATCAGTTAAATGAAGATGAAATCAGTTAACGATGAAATCAGTTAACGATGAAATCAGTTAAATGAAGATGAAATCAGTTAACGATGAAATCAGTTAACGATGAAATCAGTTAACGATGAAATCAGTTAAATGAAGATGAAATCAGTTAAAGATGAAATCAGTTAACGATGAAATCAGTTAAAGATGAAATCAGTTAACGATGAAATCAGTTAACGATGAAATCAGTTAACGATGAAATCAGTTAAATGAAGATGAAATCAGTTAACGATGAAATCAGTTAAATGAAGAATGAAAATGAAATCAGTTAAATGAAGATGAAATCAGTTAACGATGAAATCAGTTAACGATGAAATCAGTTAACGATGAAATCAGTTAAATGAAGATGAAATCAGTTAACGATGAAATCAGTTAACAATGAAATCAGTTAAATGAAGATGAAATCAGTTAACGATGAAATCAGTTAACGATGAAATCAGTTAACAATGAAATCAGTTAAATGAAGATGAAATCAGTTAACGATGAAATCAGTTAACGATGAAATCAATTAACGATGAAATCAGTTAAATGAAGATGAAATCAGTTAACGATGAAATCAGTTAAAGATGAAATCAGTTAAATGAAGAATGAAGATGAAATCAGTTAACGATGAAATCAGTTAAATGAAGATGAAATCAGTTAACGATGAAATCAGTTAACGATGAAATCAGTTAAATGAAGATGAAATCAGTTAACGATGAAATCAGTTAAATGAAGAATGAAGATGAAATCAGTTAACGATGAAATCAATTAACGATGAAATCAGTTAACGATGAAATCAGTTAAATGAAGATGAAATCAGTTAACGATGAAATCAGTTAACGATGAAATCAGTTAAATGAAGAATGAAAATGAAATCAGTTAACGATGAAATCAATTAACGATGAAATCAGTTAACGATGAAATCATTTAAATGAAGATGAAATCAGTTAACGATGAAATCAGTTAACGATGAAATCAGTTAAATGAAGATGAAATCAGTTAACGATGAAATCAGTTAACGATGAAATCAGTTAACGATGAAATCAGTTAAATGAAGATGAAATCAGTTAACGATGAAATCAGTTAACGATGAAATCAGTTAACGATGAAATCAATTAAATGAAGATGAAATCAGTTAACGATGAAATCAGTTAACGATGAAATCAGTTAAATGAAGATGAAATCAGTTAAATGAAGATGAAATCAGTTAACGATGAAATCAGTTAACGATGAAATCAGTTAACGATGAAATCAGTTAAATGAAGATGAAATCAGTTAAAGATGAAATCAGTTAACGATGAAATCAGTTAACGATGAAATCAGTTAAATGAAGATGAAATCAGTTAACGATGAAATCAGTTAACGATGAAATCAATTAACGATGAAATCAGTTAAATGAAGATGAAATCAGTTAACGATGAAATCAGTTAAAGATGAAATCAGTTAAATGAAGAATGAAGATGAAATCAGTTAACGATGAAATCAGTTAAATGAAGATGAAATCAGTTAACGATGAAATCAATTAACGATGAAATCAGTTAACGATGAAATCAATTAACGATGAAATCAGTTAAATGAAGATGAAATCAGTTAACGATGAAATCAGTTAAAGATGAAATCAGTTAAATGAAGAATGAAGATGAAATCAGTTAACGATGAAATCAGTTAACGATGAAATCAGTTAACGATGAAATCAATTAACGATGAAATCAGTTAAATGAAGATGAAATCAGTTAACGATGAAATCAATTAACGATGAAATCAGTTAACGATGAAATCAGTTAAATGAAGATGAAATCAGTTAACGATGAAATCAGTTAACGATGAAATCAGTTAAATGAAGAATGAAAATGAAATCAGTTAACGATGAAATCAATTAACGATGAAATCAGTTAACGATGAAATCAGTTAAATGAAGATGAAATCAGTTAACGATGAAATCAGTTAACGATGAAATCAGTTAAATGAAGATGAAATCAGTTAACGATGAAATCAGTTAACGATGAAATCAGTTAAATGAAGATGAAATCAGTTAACGATGAAATCAGTTAACGATGAAATCAGTTAACGATGAAATCAATTAAATGAAGATGAAATCAGTTAACGATGAAATCAGTTAACGATGAAATCAGTTAAATGAAGATGAAATCAGTTAAATGAAGATGAAATCAGTTAACGATGAAATCAGTTAACGATGAAATCAGTTAACGATGAAATCAGTTAAATGAAGATGAAATCAGTTAAAGATGAAATCAGTTAACGATGAAATCAGTTAAATGAAGATGAAATCAGTTAACGATGAAATCAGTTAACGATGAAATCAATTAACGATGAAATCAGTTAAATGAAGATGAAATCAGTTAACGATGAAATCAGTTAAAGATGAAATCAGTTAAATGAAGAATGAAGATGAAATCAGTTAACGATGAAATCAGTTAAATGAAGATGAAATCAGTTAACGATGAAATCAATTAACGATGAAATCAGTTAACGATGAAATCAATTAACGATGAAATCAGTTAAATGAAGATGAAATCAGTTAACGATGAAATCAGTTAACGATGAAATCAGTTAAATGAAGAATGAAAATGAAATCAGTTAACGATGAAATCAATTAACGATGAAATCAGTTAACGATGAAATCAGTTAAATGAAGATGAAATCAGTTAACGATGAAATCAGTTAACGATGAAATCAGTTAAATGAAGATGAAATCAGTTAACGATGAAATCAGTTAACGATGAAATCAGTTAACGATGAAATCAGTTAAATGAAGATGAAATCAGTTAACGATGAAATCAGTTAACGATGAAATCAGTTAACGATGAAATCAATTAAATGAAGATGAAATCAGTTAACGATGAAATCAGTTAAATGAAGAATGAAAATGAAATCAGTTAAATGAAGATGAAATCAGTTAACGATGAAATCAGTTAACGATGAAATCAGTTAAATGAAGATGAAATCAGTTAACGATGAAATCAGTTAACGATGAAATCAGTTAACGATGAAATCAATTAAATGAAGATGAAATCAGTTAACGATGAAATCAGTTAAATGAAGATGAAATCAGTTAACGATGAAATCAGTTAACGATGAAATCAGTTAACGATGAAATCAGTTAACGATGAAATCAGTTCAATGAAGATGAAATCAGTTAACGATGAAATCAGTTAAATGAAGAATGAAAATGAAATCAGTTAAATGAAGATGAAATCAGTTAACGATGAAATCAGTTAACGATGAAATCAGTTAACGATGAAATCAGTTAAATGAAGATGAAATCAGTTAACGATGAAATCAGTTAACAATGAAATCAGTTAAATGAAGATGAAATCAGTTAACGATGAAATCAGTTAACGATGAAATCAGTTAACGATGAAATCAGTTAACGATGAAATCAGTTAAATGAAGATGAAATCAGTTAACGATGAAATCAGTTAACGATGAAATCAGTTAAATGAAGAATGAAAATGAAATCAGTTAACGATGAAATCAATTAACGATGAAATCAGTTAACGATGAAATCAGTTAAATGAAGATGAAATCAGTTAACGATGAAATCAGTTAACGATGAAATCAGTTAAATGAAGATGAAATCAGTTAACGATGAAATCAGTTAACGATGAAATCAGTTAACGATGAAATCAATTAAATGAAGATGAAATCAGTTAACGATGAAATCAGTTAAATGAAGATGAAATCAGTTAACGATGAAATCAGTTAAAGATGAAATCAGTTAACGATGAAATCAGTTAACGATGAAATCAGTTAACGATGAAATCAGTTAAATGAAGATGAAATCAGTTAACGATGAAATCAGTTAAATGAAGAATGAAAATGAAATCAGTTAAATGAAGATGAAATCAGTTAACGATGAAATCAGTTAACGATGAAATCAGTTAAATGAAGATGAAATCAGTTAACGATGAAATCAGTTAACAATGAAATCAGTTAAATGAAGATGAAATCAGTTAACGATGAAATCAGTTAACGATGAAATCAGTTAACGATGAAATCAGTTAACGATGAAATCAGTTAAATGAAGATGAAATCAGTTAAAGATGAAATCAGTTAACGATGAAATCAGTTAACGATGAAATCAGTTAAATGAAGATGAAATCAGTTAACGATGAAATCAGTTAACGATGAAATCAATTAACGATGAAATCAGTTAAATGAAGATGAAATCAGTTAACGATGAAATCAGTTAAAGATGAAATCAGTTAAATGAAGAATGAAGATGAAATCAGTTAACGATGAAATCAGTTAAATGAAGATGAAATCAGTTAACGATGAAATCAGTTAACGATGAAATCAGTTAACGATGAAATCAGTTAAATGAAGATGAAATCAGTTAACGATGAAATCAGTTAAATGAAGAATGAAGATGAAATCAGTTAACGATGAAATCAATTAACGATGAAATCAGTTAACGATGAAATCAGTTAAATGAAGATGAAATCAGTTAACGATGAAATCAGTTAACGATGAAATCAGTTAAATGAAGAATGAAAATGAAATCAGTTAACGATGAAATCAATTAACGATGAAATCAGTTAACGATGAAATCAGTTAAATGAAGATGAAATCAGTTAACGATGAAATCAGTTAACGATGAAATCAGTTAAATGAAGATGAAATCAGTTAACGATGAAATCAGTTAACGATGAAATCAGTTAAATGAAGATGAAATCAGTTAACGATGAAATCAGTTAACGATGAAATCAGTTAACGATGAAATCAATTAAATGAAGATGAAATCAGTTAACGATGAAATCAGTTAACGATGAAATCAGTTAACGATGAAATCAATTAACGATGAAATCAGTTAACGATGAAATCAATTAACGATGAAATCAGTTAAATGAAGATGAAATCAGTTAACGATGAAATCAGTTAACGATGAAATCAGTTAACGATGAAATCAATTAACGATGAAATCAGTTAAATGAAGATGAAATCAGTTAACGATGAAATCAGTTAAAGATGAAATCAGTTAAATGAAGAATGAAGATGAAATCAGTTAACGATGAAATCAGTTAAATGAAGATGAAATCAGTTAACGATGAAATCAGTTAACGATGAAATCAGTTAACGATGAAATCAGTTAAATGAAGATGAAATCAGTTAACGATGAAATCAGTTAAATGAAGAATGAAGATGAAATCAGTTAACGATGAAATCAATTAACGATGAAATCAGTTAACGATGAAATCAGTTAAATGAAGATGAAATCAGTTAACGATGAAATCAGTTAACGATGAAATCAGTTAAATGAAGAATGAAAATGAAATCAGTTAACGATGAAATCAATTAACGATGAAATCAGTTAACGATGAAATCAGTTAAATGAAGATGAAATCAGTTAACGATGAAATCAGTTAAATGAAGATGAAATCAGTTAAATGAAGATGAAATCAGTTAACGATGAAATCAGTTAACGATGAAATCAGTTAACGATGAAATCAATTAACGATGAAATCAGTTAAATGAAGATGAAATCAGTTAACGATGAAATCAGTTAACGATGAAATCAGTTAACGATGAAATCAATTAACGATGAAATCAGTTAAATGAAGATGAAATCAGTTAACGATGAAATCAGTTAACGATGAAATCAGTTAAATGAAGAATGAAAATGAAATCAGTTAACGATGAAATCAATTAACGATGAAATCAGTTAACGATGAAATCAGTTAAATGAAGATGAAATCAGTTAACGATGAAATCAGTTAACGATGAAATCAGTTAAATGAAGATGAAATCAGTTAACGATGAAATCAGTTAACGATGAAATCAGTTAACGATGAAATCAATTAAATGAAGATGAAATCAGTTAACGATGAAATCAGTTAAATGAAGATGAAATCAGTTAACGATGAAATCAGTTAAAGATGAAATCAGTTAACGATGAAATCAGTTAACGATGAAATCAGTTAACGATGAAATCAGTTAAATGAAGATGAAATCAGTTAACGATGAAATCAGTTAAATGAAGAATGAAAATGAAATCAGTTAAATGAAGATGAAATCAGTTAACGATGAAATCAGTTAACGATGAAATCAGTTAAATGAAGATGAAATCAGTTAACGATGAAATCAGTTAACAATGAAATCAGTTAAATGAAGATGAAATCAGTTAACGATGAAATCAGTTAACGATGAAATCAGTTAACGATGAAATCAGTTAAATGAAGATGAAATCAGTTAAAGATGAAATCAGTTAACGATGAAATCAGTTAACGATGAAATCAGTTAAATGAAGATGAAATCAGTTAACGATGAAATCAGTTAACGATGAAATCAATTAACGATGAAATCAGTTAAATGAAGATGAAATCAGTTAACGATGAAATCAGTTAACGATGAAATCAGTTAAATGAAGATGAAATCAGTTAACGATGAAATCAGTTAAATGAAGAATGAAGATGAAATCAGTTAACGATGAAATCAATTAACGATGAAATCAGTTAACGATGAAATCAGTTAAATGAAGATGAAATCAGTTAACGATGAAATCAGTTAACGATGAAATCAGTTAAATGAAGAATGAAAATGAAATCAGTTAACGATGAAATCAATTAACGATGAAATCAGTTAACGATGAAATCAGTTAAATGAAGATGAAATCAGTTAACGATGAAATCAGTTAACGATGAAATCAGTTAAATGAAGATGAAATCAGTTAACGATGAAATCAGTTAACGATGAAATCAGTTAACGATGAAATCAGTTAACGATGAAATCAGTTAACGATGAAATCAGTTAAATGAAGATGAAATCAGTTAACGATGAAATCAATTAAATGAAGATGAAATCAGTTAACGATGAAATCAGTTAACGATGAAATCAGTTAACGATGAAATCAATTAACGATGAAATCAGTTAAATGAAGATGAAATCAGTTAACGATGAAATCAGTTAACGATGAAATCAGTTAACGATGAAATCAATTAACGATGAAATCAGTTAAATGAAGATGAAATCAGTTAACGATGAAATCAGTTAAAGATGAAATCAGTTAAATGAAGAATGAAGATGAAATCAGTTAACGATGAAATCAGTTAAATGAAGATGAAATCAGTTAACGATGAAATCAGTTAACGATGAAATCAGTTAACGATGAAATCAGTTAAATGAAGATGAAATCAGTTAACGATGAAATCAGTTAAATGAAGAATGAAGATGAAATCAGTTAACGATGAAATCAATTAACGATGAAATCAGTTAACGATGAAATCAGTTAAATGAAGATGAAATCAGTTAACGATGAAATCAGTTAACGATGAAATCAGTTAAATGAAGAATGAAAATGAAATCAGTTAACGATGCAATCAATTAACGATGAAATCAGTTAACGATGAAATCAGTTAAATGAAGATGAAATCAGTTAACGATGAAATCAGTTAACGATGAAATCAGTTAAATGAAGATGAAATCAGTTAACGATGAAATCAGTTAACGATGAAATCAGTTAACGATGAAATCAGTTAAATGAAGATGAAATCAGTTAACGATGAAATCAGTTAACGATGAAATCAGTTAACGATGAAATCAATTAAATGAAGATGAAATCAGTTAACGATGAAATCAGTTAAATGAAGAATGAAAATGAAATCAGTTAAATGAAGATGAAATCAGTTAACGATGAAATCAGTTAACGATGAAATCAGTTAAATGAAGATGAAATCAGTTAACGATGAAATCAGTTAACGATGAAATCAGTTAACGATGAAATCAATTAAATGAAGATGAAATCAGTTAACGATGAAATCAGTTAAATGAAGATGAAATCAGTTAACGATGAAATCAGTTAAAGATGAAATCAGTTAACGATGAAATCAGTTAACGATGAAATCAGTTAACGATGAAATCAGTTAAATGAAGATGAAATCAGTTAACGATGAAATCAGTTAAATGAAGAATGAAAATGAAATCAGTTAAATGAAGATGAAATCAGTTAACGATGAAATCAGTTAACGATGAAATCAGTTAAATGAAGATGAAATCAGTTAAATGAAGATGAAATCAGTTAACGATGAAATCAGTTAACAATGAAATCAGTTAAATGAAGATGAAATCAGTTAACGATGAAATCAGTTAACGATGAAATCAGTTAAATGAAGATGAAATCAGTTAACGATGAAATCAGTTAACGATGAAATCAGTTAAATGAAGATGAAATCAGTTAACGATGAAATCAGTTAACGATGAAATCAGTTAAATGAAGAATGAAAATGAAATCAGTTAACGATGAAATCAATTAACGATGAAATCAGTTAACGATGAAATCAGTTAAATGAAGATGAAATCAGTTAACGATGAAATCAGTTAACGATGAAATCAGTTAAATGAAGATGAAATCAGTTAACGATGAAATCAGTTAACGATGAAATCAGTTAACGATGAAATCAATTAAATGAAGATGAAATCAGTTAACGATGAAATCAGTTAAATGAAGATGAAATCAGTTAACGATGAAATCAGTTAAAGATGAAATCAGTTAACGATGAAATCAGTTAACGATGAAATCAGTTAACGATGAAATCAGTTAAATGAAGATGAAATCAGTTAACGATGAAATCAGTTAAATGAAGAATGAAAATGAAATCAGTTAAATGAAGATGAAATCAGTTAACGATGAAATCAGTTAACGATGAAATCAGTTAACGATGAAATCAGTTAAATGAAGATGAAATCAGTTAACGATGAAATCAGTTAACGATGAAATCAATTAACGATGAAATCAGTTAAATGAAGATGAAATCAGTTAACGATGAAATCAGTTAAAGATGAAATCAGTTAAATGAAGAATGAAGATGAAATCAGTTAACGATGAAATCAGTTAAATGAAGATGAAATCAGTTAACGATGAAATCAATTAACGATGAAATCAGTTAACGATGAAATCAATTAACGATGAAATCAGTTAAATGAAGATGAAATCAGTTAACGATGAAATCAGTTAAAGATGAAATCAGTTAAATGAAGAATGAAGATGAAATCAGTTAACGATGAAATCAGTTAACGATGAAATCAGTTAACGATGAAATCAATTAACGATGAAATCAGTTAAATGAAGATGAAATCAGTTAACGATGAAATCAGTTAAAGATGAAATCAGTTAAATGAAGAATGAAGATGAAATCAGTTAACGATGAAATCAATTAACGATGAAATCAGTTAACGATGAAATCAGTTAAATGAAGATGAAATCAGTTAACGATGAAATCAGTTAACGATGAAATCAGTTAAATGAAGATGAAATCAGTTAACGATGAAATCAGTTAACGATGAAATCAATTAAATGAAGATGAAATCAGTTAACGATGAAATCAGTTAAATGAAGAATGAAAATGAAATCAGTTAAATGAAGATGAAATCAGTTAACGATGAAATCAGTTAACGATGAAATCAGTTAAATGAAGATGAAATCAGTTAACGATGAAATCAGTTAACGATGAAATCAGTTAACGATGAAATCAATTAAATGAAGATGAAATCAGTTAACGATGAAATCAGTTAAATGAAGATGAAATCAGTTAACGATGAAATCAGTTAAAGATGAAATCAGTTAACGATGAAATCAGTTAACGATGAAATCAGTTAACGATGAAATCAGTTAAATGAAGATGAAATCAGTTAACGATGAAATCAGTTAAATGAAGAATGAAAATGAAATCAGTTAAATGAAGATGAAATCAGTTAACGATGAAATCAGTTAACGATGAAATCAATTAACGATGAAATCAGTTAAATGAAGATGAAATCAGTTAACGATGAAATCAGTTAAAGATGAAATCAGTTAAATGAAGAATGAAGATGAAATCAGTTAACGATGAAATCAGTTAAATGAAGATGAAATCAGTTAACGATGAAATCAATTAACGATGAAATCAGTTAACGATGAAATCAATTAACGATGAAATCAGTTAAATGAAGATGAAATCAGTTAACGATGAAATCAGTTCAAGATGAAATCAGTTAAATGAAGAATGAAGATGAAATCAGTTAACGATGAAATCAGTTAAATGAAGATGAAATCAGTTAACGATGAAATCAGTTAACGATGAAATCAGTTAACGATGAAATCAGTTAAATGAAGATGAAATCAGTTAACGATGAAATCAGTTAAATGAAGAATGAAGATGAAATCAGTTAACGATGAAATCAATTAACGATGAAATCAGTTAACGATGAAATCAGTTAAATGAAGATGAAATCAGTTAACGATGAAATCAGTTAACGATGAAATCAGTTAAATGAAGAATGAAAATGAAATCAGTTAACGATGAAATCAATTAACGATGAAATCAGTTAAATGAAGATGAAATCAGTTAACGATGAAATCAGTTAAAGATGAAATCAGTTAAATGAAGAATGAAGATGAAATCAGTTAACGATGAAATCAGTTAAATGAAGATGAAATCAGTTAACGATGAAATCAGTTAACGATGAAATCAGTTAACGATGAAATCAGTTAAATGAAGATGAAATCAGTTAACGATGAAATCAGTTAACGATGAAATCAGTTAAATGAAGAATGAAAATGAAATCAGTTAACGATGAAATCAATTAACGATGAAATCAGTTAACGATGAAATCAGTTAAATGAAGATGAAATCAGTTAACGATGAAATCAGTTAACGATGAAATCAGTTAAATGAAGATGAAATCAGTTAACGATGAAATCAGTTAACGATGAAATCAGTTAACGATGAAATCAGTTAAATGAAGATGAAATCAGTTAACGATGAAATCAGTTAACGATGAAATCAGTTAACGATGAAATCAATTAAATGAAGATGAAATCAGTTAACGATGAAATCAGTTAACGATGAAATCAGTTAAATGAAGATGAAATCAGTTAAATGAAGATGAAATCAGTTAACGATGAAATCAGTTAACGATGAAATCAGTTAACGATGAAATCAGTTAAATGAAGATGAAATCAGTTAAAGATGAAATCAGTTAACGATGAAATCAGTTAACGATGAAATCAGTTAAATGAAGATGAAATCAGTTAACGATGAAATCAGTTAACGATGAAATCAATTAACGATGAAATCAGTTAAATGAAGATGAAATCAGTTAACGATGAAATCAGTTAAAGATGAAATCAGTTAAATGAAGAATGAAGATGAAATCAGTTAACGATGAAATCAGTTAAATGAAGATGAAATCAGTTAACGATGAAATCAATTAACGATGAAATCAGTTAACGATGAAATCAATTAACGATGAAATCAGTTAAATGAAGATGAAATCAGTTAACGATGAAATCAGTTAAAGATGAAATCAGTTAAATGAAGAATGAAGATGAAATCAGTTAACGATGAAATCAGTTAACGATGAAATCAGTTAACGATGAAATCAATTAACGATGAAATCAGTTAAATGAAGATGAAATCAGTTAACGATGAAATCAATTAACGATGAAATCAGTTAACGATGAAATCATTTAACGATGAAATCAGTTAACGATGAAATCAGTTAAATGAAGAATGAAGATGAAATCAGTTAACGATGAAATCAGTTAAATGAAGATGAAATCAGTTAACGATGAAATCAATTAACGATGAAATCAGTTAACGATGAAATCAATTAACGATGAAATCAGTTAACGATGAAATCAATTAACGATGAAATCAGTTAAATGAAGATGAAATCAGTTAACGATGAAATCAGTTAAAGATGAAATCAGTTAAATGAAGAATGAAGATGAAATCAGTTAACGATGAAATCAGTTAACGATGAAATCAGTTAACGATGAAATCAATTAACGATGAAATCAGTTAAATGAAGATGAAATCAGTTAACGATGAAATCAATTAACGATGAAATCAGTTAACGATGAAATCAGTTAACGATGAAATCAGTTAACGATGAAATCAGTTAAATGAAGATGAAATCAGTTAACGATGAAATCAATTAACGATGAAATCAGTTAAATGAAGATGAAATCAGTTAACGATGAAATCAGTTAAAGATGAAATCAGTTAAATGAAGAATGAAGATGAAATCAGTTAACGATGAAATCAGTTAAATGAAGATGAAATCAGTTAACGATGAAATCAATTAACGATGAAATCAGTTAACGATGAAATCAATTAACGATGAAATCAGTTAAATGAAGATGAAATCAGTTAACGATGAAATCAGTTAAAGATGAAATCAGTTAAATGAAGAATGAAGATGAAATCAGTTAACGATGAAATCAGTTAACGATGAAATCAGTTAACGATGAAATCAATTAACGATGAAATCAGTTAAATGAAGATGAAATCAGTTAACGATGAAATCAATTAACGATGAAATCAGTTAACGATGAAATCAGTTAAATGAAGATGAAATCAGTTAACGATGAAATCAGTTAACGATGAAATCAGTTAAATGAAGAATGAAAATGAAATCAGTTAACGATGAAATCAATTAACGATGAAATCAGTTAACGATGAAATCAGTTAAATGAAGATGAAATCAGTTAACGATGAAATCAGTTAACGATGAAATCAGTTAAATGAAGATGAAATCAGTTAACGATGAAATCAGTTAACGATGAAATCAGTTAACGATGAAATCAGTTAAATGAAGATGAAATCAGTTAACGATGAAATCAGTTAACGATGAAATCAGTTAACGATGAAATCAATTAAATGAAGATGAAATCAGTTAACGATGAAATCAATTAACGATGAAATCAGTTAAATGAAGATGAAATCAATTAACGATGAAATCAGTTAAATGAAGATGAAATCAGTTAACGATGAAATCAGTTAAAGATGAAATCAGTTAAAGATGAAATCAGTTAAATGAAGAATGAAGATGAAATCAGTTAACGATGAAATCAGTTAAATGAAGATGAAATCAGTTAACGATGAAATCAATTAACGATGAAATCAGTTAACGATGAAATCAATTAACGATGAAATCAGTTAAATGAAGATGAAATCAGTTAACGATGAAATCAGTTAAAGATGAAATCAGTTAAATGAAGAATGAAGATGAAATCAGTTAACGATGAAATCAGTTAAATGAAGATGAAATCAGTTAACGATGAAATCAGTTAACGATGAAATCAGTTAACGATGAAATCAGTTAAATGAAGATGAAATCAGTTAACGATGAAATCAGTTAAATGAAGAATGAAGATGAAATCAGTTAACGATGAAATCAATTAACGATGAAATCAGTTAACGATGAAATCAGTTAAATGAAGATGAAATCAGTTAACGATGAAATCAGTTAACGATGAAATCAGTTAAATGAAGAATGAAAATGAAATCAGTTAACGATGAAATCAATTAACGATGAAATCAGTTAACGATGAAATCAGTTAAATGAAGATGAAATCAGTTAACGATGAAATCAGTTAACGATGAAATCAGTTAAATGAAGATGAAATCAGTTAACGATGAAATCAGTTAACGATGAAATCAGTTAACGATGAAATCAGTTAACGATGAAATCAGTTAACGATGAAATCAATTAAATGAAGATGAAATCAGTTAACGATGAAATCAGTTAAATGAAGAATGAAAATGAAATCAGTTAAATGAAGATGAAATCAGTTAACGATGAAATCAGTTAACGATGAAATCAGTTAAATGAAGATGAAATCAGTTAACGATGAAATCAGTTAACGATGAAATCAGTTAACGATGAAATCAATTAAATGAAGATGAAATCAGTTAACGATGAAATCAGTTAAATGAAGATGAAATCAGTTAACGATGAAATCAGTTAACGATGAAATCAGTTAACGATGAAATCAGTTAACGATGAAATCAGTTAAATGAAGATGAAATCAGTTAACGATGAAATCAGTTAAATGAAGAATGAAAATGAAATCAGTTAAATGAAGATGAAATCAGTTAACGATGAAATCAGTTAACGATGAAATCAGTTAACGATGAAATCAGTTAAATGAAGATGAAATCAGTTAACGATGAAATCAGTTAACAATGAAATCAGTTAAATGAAGATGAAATCAGTTAACGATGAAATCAGTTAACGATGAAATCAGTTAACGATGAAATCAGTTAAATGAAGATGAAATCAGTTAACGATGAAATCAGTTAACGATGAAATCAGTTAACGATGAAATCAGTTAAATGAAGATGAAATCAGTTAACGATGAAATCAGTTAACGATGAAATCAGTTAAATGAAGATGAAATCAGTTAACGATGAAATCAGTTAACGATGAAATCAGTTAACGATGAAATCAATTAAATGAAGATGAAATCAGTTAACGATGAAATCAATTAAATGAAGATGAAATCAGTTAACGATGAAATCAGTTAACAATGAAATCAGTTAAATGAAGATGAAATCAGTTAACGATGAAATCAGTTAACGATGAAATCAGTTAACGATGAAATCAGTTAAATGAAGATGAAATCAGTTAACGATGAAATCAATTAACGATGAAATCAGTTAACAATGAAATCAGTTAAATGAAGATGAAATCAGTTAACGATGAAATCAGTTAACGATGAAATCAGTTAACGATGAAATCAGTTAACGATGAAATCAGTTAACGATGAAATCAGTTAAATGAAGAATGAAAATGAAATCAGTTAACGATGAAATCAATTAACGATGAAATCAGTTAACGATGAAATCAGTTAAATGAAGATGAAATCAGTTAACGATGAAATCAGTTAACGATGAAATCAGTTAAATGAAGATGAAATCAGTTAACGATGAAATCAGTTAACGATGAAATCAATTAAATGAAGATGAAATCAGTTAACGATGAAATCAGTTAAATGAAGAATGAAAATGAAATCAGTTAAATGAAGATGAAATCAGTTAACGATGAAATCAGTTAACGATGAAATCAGTTAAATGAAGATGAAATCAGTTAACGATGAAATCAGTTAACGATGAAATCAGTTAACGATGAAATCAATTAAATGAAGATGAAATCAGTTAACGATGAAATCAGTTAAATGAAGATGAAATCAGTTAACGATGAAATCAGTTAAAGATGAAATCAGTTAACGATGAAATCAGTTAACGATGAAATCAGTTAACGATGAAATCAGTTAAATGAAGATGAAATCAGTTAACGATGAAATCAGTTAAATGAAGAATGAAAATGAAATCAGTTAAATGAAGATGAAATCAGTTAACGATGAAATCAGTTAACGATGAAATCAGTTAACGATGAAATCAGTTAAATGAAGATGAAATCAGTTAACGATGAAATCAGTTAACAATGAAATCAGTTAAATGAAGATGAAATCAGTTAACGATGAAATCAGTTAACGATGAAATCAGTTAACGATGAAATCAGTTAACGATGAAATCAGTTAAATGAAGATGAAATCAGTTAAAGATGAAATCAGTTAACGATGAAATCAGTTAACGATGAAATCAGTTAAATGAAGATGAAATCAGTTAACGATGAAATCAGTTAACGATGAAATCAATTAACGATGAAATCAGTTAAATGAAGATGAAATCAGTTAACGATGAAATCAGTTAAAGATGAAATCAGTTAAATGAAGAATGAAGATGAAATCAGTTAACGATGAAATCAGTTAAATGAAGATGAAATCAGTTAACGATGAAATCAGTTAAATGAAGAATGAAGATGAAATCAGTTAACGATGAAATCAGTTAAATGAAGATGAAATCAGTTAACGATGAAATCAATTAACGATGAAATCAGTTAACGATGAAATCAATTAACGATGAAATCAGTTAAATGAAGATGAAATCAGTTAACGATGAAATCAGTTAAAGATGAAATCAGTTAAATGAAGAATGAAGATGAAATCAGTTAACGATGAAATCAGTTAAATGAAGATGAAATCAGTTAACGATGAAATCAGTTAACGATGAAATCAGTTAACGATGAAATCAGTTAAATGAAGATGAAATCAGTTAACGATGAAATCAGTTAAATGAAGAATGAAGATGAAATCAGTTAACGATGAAATCAATTAACGATGAAATCAGTTAACGATGAAATCAGTTAAATGAAGATGAAATCAGTTAACGATGAAATCAGTTAACGATGAAATCAGTTAAATGAAGAATGAAAATGAAATCAGTTAACGATGAAATCAATTAACGATGAAATCAGTTAACGATGAAATCAGTTAAATGAAGATGAAATCAGTTAACGATGAAATCAGTTAACGATGAAATCAGTTAAATGAAGATGAAATCAGTTAACGATGAAATCAGTTAACGATGAAATCAGTTAACGATGAAATCAGTTAACGATGAAATCAGTTAACGATGAAATCAGTTAACGATGAAATCAATTAAATGAAGATGAAATCAGTTAACGATGAAATCAGTTAAATGAAGAATGAAAATGAAATCAGTTAAATGAAGATGAAATCAGTTAACGATGAAATCAGTTAACGATGAAATCAGTTAAATGAAGATGAAATCAGTTAACGATGAAATCAGTTAACGATGAAATCAGTTAACGATGAAATCAATTAAATGAAGATGAAATCAGTTAACGATGAAATCAGTTAAATGAAGATGAAATCAGTTAACGATGAAATCAGTTAACGATGAAATCAGTTAACGATGAAATCAGTTAAATGAAGATGAAATCAGTTAACGATGAAATCAGTTAAATGAAGAATGAAAATGAAATCAGTTAAATGAAGATGAAATCAGTTAACGATGAAATCAGTTAACGATGAAATCAGTTAACGATGAAATCAGTTAAATGAAGATGAAATCAGTTAACGATGAAATCAGTTAACAATGAAATCAGTTAAATGAAGATGAAATCAGTTAACGATGAAATCAGTTAACGATGAAATCAGTTAACGATGAAATCAGTTAACGATGAAATCAGTTAAATGAAGATGAAATCAGTTAACGATGAAATCAGTTAACGATGAAATCAGTTAAATGAAGATGAAATCAGTTAACGATGAAATCAGTTAACGATGAAATCAGTTAAATGAAGATGAAATCAGTTAACGATGAAATCAGTTAACGATGAAATCAGTTAACGATGAAATCAATTAAATGAAGATGAAATCAGTTAACGATGAAATCAATTAAATGAAGATGAAATCAGTTAACGATGAAATCAGTTAACAATGAAATCAGTTAAATGAAGATGAAATCAGTTAACGATGAAATCAGTTAACGATGAAATCAGTTAACGATGAAATCAGTTAAATGAAGATGAAATCAGTTAACGATGAAATCAATTAACGATGAAATCAGTTAACAATGAAATCAGTTAAATGAAGATGAAATCAGTTAACGATGAAATCAGTTAACGATGAAATCAGTTAACGATGAAATCAGTTAACGATGAAATCAGTTAACGATGAAATCAGTTAAATGAAGAATGAAAATGAAATCAGTTAACGATGAAATCAATTAACGATGAAATCAGTTAACGATGAAATCAGTTAAATGAAGATGAAATCAGTTAACGATGAAATCAGTTAACGATGAAATCAGTTAAATGAAGATGAAATCAGTTAACGATGAAATCAGTTAACGATGAAATCAATTAAATGAAGATGAAATCAGTTAACGATGAAATCAGTTAAATGAAGAATGAAAATGAAATCAGTTAAATGAAGATGAAATCAGTTAACGATGAAATCAGTTAACGATGAAATCAGTTAAATGAAGATGAAATCAGTTAACGATGAAATCAGTTAACGATGAAATCAGTTAACGATGAAATCAATTAAATGAAGATGAAATCAGTTAACGATGAAATCAGTTAAATGAAGATGAAATCAGTTAACGATGAAATCAGTTAAAGATGAAATCAGTTAACGATGAAATCAGTTAACGATGAAATCAGTTAACGATGAAATCAGTTAAATGAAGATGAAATCAGTTAACGATGAAATCAGTTAAATGAAGAATGAAAATGAAATCAGTTAAATGAAGATGAAATCAGTTAACGATGAAATCAGTTAACGATGAAATCAGTTAACGATGAAATCAGTTAAATGAAGATGAAATCAGTTAACGATGAAATCAGTTAACAATGAAATCAGTTAAATGAAGATGAAATCAGTTAACGATGAAATCAGTTAACGATGAAATCAGTTAACGATGAAATCAGTTAAATGAAGATGAAATCAGTTAAAGATGAAATCAGTTAACGATGAAATCAGTTAACGATGAAATCAGTTAAATGAAGATGAAATCAGTTAACGATGAAATCAGTTAACGATGAAATCAATTAACGATGAAATCAGTTAAATGAAGATGAAATCAGTTAACGATGAAATCAGTTAAAGATGAAATCAGTTAAATGAAGAATGAAGATGAAATCAGTTAACGATGAAATCAGTTAAATGAAGATGAAATCAGTTAACGATGAAATCAGTTAACGATGAAATCAGTTAACGATGAAATCAGTTAAATGAAGATGAAATCAGTTAACGATGAAATCAGTTAAATGAAGAATGAAGATGAAATCAGTTAACGATGAAATCAATTAACGATGAAATCAGTTAACGATGAAATCAGTTAAATGAAGATGAAATCAGTTAACGATGAAATCAGTTAACGATGAAATCAGTTAAATGAAGAATGAAAATGAAATCAGTTAACGATGAAATCAATTAACGATGAAATCAGTTAACGATGAAATCAGTTAAATGAAGATGAAATCAGTTAACGATGAAATCAGTTAACGATGAAATCAGTTAAATGAAGATGAAATCAGTTAACGATGAAATCAGTTAACGATGAAATCAGTTAACGATGAAATCAGTTAAATGAAGATGAAATCAGTTAACGATGAAATCAGTTAACGATGAAATCAGTTAAATGAAGAATGAAAATGAAATCAGTTAACGATGAAATCAATTAACGATGAAATCAGTTAACGATGAAATCAGTTAAATGAAGATGAAATCAGTTAACGATGAAATCAGTTAACGATGAAATCAGTTAAATGAAGATGAAATCAGTTAACGATGAAATCAGTTAACGATGAAATCAGTTAACGATGAAATCAGTTAAATGAAGATGAAATCAGTTAACGATGAAATCAGTTAACGATGAAATCAGTTAACGATGAAATCAATTAAATGAAGATGAAATCAGTTAACGATGAAATCAGTTAACGATGAAATCAGTTAAATGAAGATGAAATCAGTTAAATGAAGATGAAATCAGTTAACGATGAAATCAGTTAACGATGAAATCAGTTAAATGAAGATGAAATCAGTTAAAGATGAAATCAGTTAACGATGAAATCAGTTAACGATGAAATCAGTTAAATGAAGATGAAATCAGTTAACGATGAAATCAGTTAACGATGAAATCAATTAACGATGAAATCAGTTAAATGAAGATGAAATCAGTTAACGATGAAATCAGTTAAAGATGAAATCAGTTAAATGAAGAATGAAGATGAAATCAGTTAACGATGAAATCAGTTAAATGAAGATGAAATCAGTTAACGATGAAATCAATTAACGATGAAATCAGTTAACGATGAAATCAATTAACGATGAAATCAGTTAAATGAAGATGAAATCAGTTAACGATGAAATCAGTTAAAGATGAAATCAGTTAAATGAAGAATGAAGATGAAATCAGTTAACGATGAAATCAGTTAACGATGAAATCAGTTAACGATGAAATCAATTAACGATGAAATCAGTTAAATGAAGATGAAATCAGTTAACGATGAAATCAATTAACGATGAAATCAGTTAACGATGAAATCAGTTAACGATGAAATCAGTTAACGATGAAATCAGTTAAATGAAGAATGAAGATGAAATCAGTTAACGATGAAATCAGTTAAATGAAGATGAAATCAGTTAACGATGAAATCAATTAACGATGAAATCAGTTAACGATGAAATCAATTAACGATGAAATCAGTTAAATGAAGATGAAATCAGTTAACGATGAAATCAGTTAAAGATGAAATCAGTTAAATGAAGAATGAAGATGAAATCAGTTAACGATGAAATCAGTTAACGATGAAATCAGTTAACGATGAAATCAATTAACGATGAAATCAGTTAAATGAAGATGAAATCAGTTAACGATGAAATCAATTAACGATGAAATCAGTTAACGATGAAATCAGTTAACGATGAAATCAGTTAACGATGAAATCAGTTAAATGAAGATGAAATCAGTTAACGATGAAATCAATTAACGATGAAATCAGTTAAATGAAGATGAAATCAGTTAACGATGAAATCAGTTAAAGATGAAATCAGTTAAATGAAGAATGAAGATGAAATCAGTTAACGATGAAATCAGTTAAATGAAGATGAAATCAGTTAACGATGAAATCAATTAACGATGAAATCAGTTAACGATGAAATCAATTAACGATGAAATCAGTTAACGATGAAATCAATTAACGATGAAATCAGTTAAATGAAGATGAAATCAGTTAACGATGAAATCAGTTAAAGATGAAATCAGTTAAATGAAGAATGAAGATGAAATCAGTTAACGATGAAATCAGTTAACGATGAAATCAGTTAACGATGAAATCAATTAACGATGAAATCAGTTAAATGAAGATGAAATCAGTTAACGATGAAATCAATTAACGATGAAATCAGTTAACGATGAAATCAGTTAAATGAAGATGAAATCAGTTAACGATGAAATCAGTTAACGATGAAATCAGTTAAATGAAGAATGAAAATGAAATCAGTTAACGATGAAATCAATTAACGATGAAATCAGTTAACGATGAAATCAGTTAAATGAAGATGAAATCAGTTAACGATGAAATCAGTTAACGATGAAATCAGTTAAATGAAGATGAAATCAGTTAACGATGAAATCAGTTAAATGAAGATGAAATCAGTTAAATGAAGATGAAATCAGTTAACGATGAAATCAGTTAACGATGAAATCAGTTAACGATGAAATCAGTTAAATGAAGATGAAATCAGTTAAAGATGAAATCAGTTAACGATGAAATCAGTTAACGATGAAATCAGTTAAATGAAGATGAAATCAGTTAACGATGAAATCAGTTAACGATGAAATCAATTAACGATGAAATCAGTTAAATGAAGATGAAATCAGTTAACGATGAAATCAGTTAACGATGAAATCAGTTAAATGAAGATGAAATCAGTTAACGATGAAATCAATTAACGATGAAATCAGTTAACGATGAAATCAATTAACGATGAAATCAGTTAAATGAAGATGAAATCAGTTAACGATGAAATCAGTTAACGATGAAATCAGTTAAATGAAGAATGAAAATGAAATCAGTTAACGATGAAATCAATTAACGATGAAATCAGTTAACGATGAAATCAGTTAAATGAAGATGAAATCAGTTAACGATGAAATCAGTTAAAGATGAAATCAGTTAAATGAAGAATGAAGATGAAATCAGTTAACGATGAAATCAGTTAACGATGAAATCAGTTAACGATGAAATCAATTAACGATGAAATCAGTTAAATGAAGATGAAATCAGTTAACGATGAAATCAATTAACGATGAAATCAGTTAACGATGAAATCAGTTAACGATGAAATCAGTTAACGATGAAATCAGTTAAATGAAGATGAAATCAGTTAACGATGAAATCAATTAACGATGAAATCAGTTAAATGAAGATGAAATCAGTTAACGATGAAATCAGTTAAAGATGAAATCAGTTAACGATGAAATCAGTTAAAGATGAAATCAGTTAAATGAAGAATGAAGATGAAATCAGTTAACGATGAAATCAGTTAAATGAAGATGAAATCAGTTAACGATGAAATCAATTAACGATGAAATCAGTTAACGATGAAATCAATTAACGATGAAATCAGTTAAATGAAGATGAAATCAGTTAACGATGAAATCAGTTAAAGATGAAATCAGTTAAATGAAGAATGAAGATGAAATCAGTTAACGATGAAATCAGTTAACGATGAAATCAGTTAACGATGAAATCAATTAACGATGAAATCAGTTAAATGAAGATGAAATCAGTTAACGATGAAATCAATTAACGATGAAATCAGTTAAATGAAGATGAAATCAGTTAACGATGAAATCAGTTAACGATGAAATCAGTTAAATGAAGAATGAAAATGAAATCAGTTAACGATGAAATCAATTAACGATGAAATCAGTTAACGATGAAATCAGTTAAATGAAGATGAAATCAGTTAACGATGAAATCAGTTAACGATGAAATCAGTTAAATGAAGATGAAATCAGTTAACGATGAAATCAGTTAACGATGAAATCAGTTAACGATGAAATCAGTTAAATGAAGATGAAATCAGTTAACGATGAAATCAGTTAACGATGAAATCAGTTAACGATTAAATCAATTAAATGAAGATGAAATCAGTTAACGATGAAATCAATTAACGATGAAATCAGTTAAATGAAGATGAAATCAGTTAACGATGAAATCAGTTAAAGATGAAATCAGTTAAATGAAGAATGAAGATGAAATCAGTTAACGATGAAATCAGTTAAATGAAGATGAAATCAGTTAACGATGAAATCAATTAACGATGAAATCAGTTAACGATGAAATCAATTAACGATGAAATCAGTTAAATGAAGATGAAATCAGTTAACGATGAAATCAGTTAAAGATGAAATCAGTTAAATGAAGAATGAAGATGAAATCAGTTAACGATGAAATCAGTTAAATGAAGATGAAATCAGTTAACGATGAAATCAGTTAACGATGAAATCAGTTAACGATGAAATCAGTTAAATGAAGATGAAATCAGTTAACGATGAAATCAGTTAAATGAAGAATGAAGATGAAATCAGTTAACGATGAAATCAATTAACGATGAAATCAGTTAACGATGAAATCAGTTAAATGAAGATGAAATCAGTTAACGATGAAATCAGTTAACGATGAAATCAGTTAAATGAAGAATGAAAATGAAATCAGTTAACGATGAAATCAATTAACGATGAAATCAGTTAACGATGAAATCAGTTAAATGAAGATGAAATCAGTTAACGATGAAATCAGTTAACGATGAAATCAGTTAAATGAAGATGAAATCAGTTAACGATGAAATCAGTTAACGATGAAATCAGTTAACGATGAAATCAGTTAACGATGAAATCAGTTAACGATGAAATCAATTAAATGAAGATGAAATCAGTTAACGATGAAATCAGTTAAATGAAGAATGAAAATGAAATCAGTTAAATGAAGATGAAATCAGTTAACGATGAAATCAGTTAACGATGAAATCAGTTAAATGAAGATGAAATCAGTTAACGATGAAATCAGTTAACGATGAAATCAGTTAACGATGAAATCAATTAAATGAAGATGAAATCAGTTAACGATGAAATCAGTTAAATGAAGATGAAATCAGTTAACGATGAAATCAGTTAACGATGAAATCAGTTAACGATGAAATCAGTTAAATGAAGATGAAATCAGTTAACGATGAAATCAGTTAAATGAAGAATGAAAATGAAATCAGTTAAATGAAGATGAAATCAGTTAACGATGAAATCAGTTAACGATGAAATCAGTTAACGATGAAATCAGTTAAATGAAGATGAAATCAGTTAACGATGAAATCAGTTAACAATGAAATCAGTTAAATGAAGATGAAATCAGTTAACGATGAAATCAGTTAACGATGAAATCAGTTAACGATGAAATCAGTTAACGATGAAATCAGTTAAATGAAGATGAAATCAGTTAACGATGAAATCAGTTAACGATGAAATCAGTTAAATGAAGATGAAATCAGTTAACGATGAAATCAGTTAACGATGAAATCAGTTAAATGAAGATGAAATCAGTTAACGATGAAATCAGTTAACGATGAAATCAGTTAACGATGAAATCAATTAAATGAAGATGAAATCAGTTAACGATGAAATCAATTAAATGAAGATGAAATCAGTTAACGATGAAATCAGTTAACAATGAAATCAGTTAAATGAAGATGAAATCAGTTAACGATGAAATCAGTTAACGATGAAATCAGTTAACGATGAAATCAGTTAAATGAAGATGAAATCAGTTAACGATGAAATCAATTAACGATGAAATCAGTTAACAATGAAATCAGTTAAATGAAGATGAAATCAGTTAACGATGAAATCAGTTAACGATGAAATCAGTTAAAGATGAAATCAGTTAACGATGAAATCAGTTAACGATGAAATCAGTTAACGATGAAATCAGTTAAATGAAGAATGAAAATGAAATCAGTTAACGATGAAATCAATTAACGATGAAATCAGTTAACGATGAAATCAGTTAAATGAAGATGAAATCAGTTAACGATGAAATCAGTTAACGATGAAATCAGTTAAATGAAGATGAAATCAGTTAACGATGAAATCAGTTAACGATGAAATCAATTAAATGAAGATGAAATCAGTTAACGATGAAATCAGTTAAATGAAGAATGAAAATGAAATCAGTTAAATGAAGATGAAATCAGTTAACGATGAAATCAGTTAACGATGAAATCAGTTAAATGAAGATGAAATCAGTTAACGATGAAATCAGTTAACGATGAAATCAGTTAACGATGAAATCAATTAAATGAAGATGAAATCAGTTAACGATGAAATCAGTTAAATGAAGATGAAATCAGTTAACGATGAAATCAGTTAAAGATGAAATCAGTTAACGATGAAATCAGTTAACGATGAAATCAGTTAACGATGAAATCAGTTAAATGAAGATGAAATCAGTTAACGATGAAATCAGTTAAATGAAGAATGAAAATGAAATCAGTTAAATGAAGATGAAATCAGTTAACGATGAAATCAGTTAACGATGAAATCAGTTAACGATGAAATCAGTTAAATGAAGATGAAATCAGTTAACGATGAAATCAGTTAACAATGAAATCAGTTAACGATGAAATCAGTTAAATGAAGATGAAATCAGTTAAAGATGAAATCAGTTAACGATGAAATCAGTTAACGATGAAATCAGTTAAATGAAGATGAAATCAGTTAACGATGAAATCAGTTAACGATGAAATCAATTAACGATGAAATCAGTTAAATGAAGATGAAATCAGTTAACGATGAAATCAGTTAAAGATGAAATCAGTTAAATGAAGAATGAAGATGAAATCAGTTAACGATGAAATCAGTTAAATGAAGATGAAATCAGTTAACGATGAAATCAGTTAACGATGAAATCAGTTAACGATGAAATCAGTTAAATGAAGATGAAATCAGTTAACGATGAAATCAGTTAAATGAAGAATGAAGATGAAATCAGTTAACGATGAAATCAATTAACGATGAAATCAGTTAACGATGAAATCAGTTAAATGAAGATGAAATCAGTTAACGATGAAATCAGTTAACGATGAAATCAGTTAAATGAAGAATGAAAATGAAATCAGTTAACGATGAAATCAATTAACGATGAAATCAGTTAACGATGAAATCAGTTAAATGAAGATGAAATCAGTTAACGATGAAATCAGTTAACGATGAAATCAGTTAAATGAAGATGAAATCAGTTAACGATGAAATCAGTTAACGATGAAATCAGTTAACGATGAAATCAGTTAAATGAAGATGAAATCAGTTAACGATGAAATCAGTTAACGATGAAATCAGTTAACGATGAAATCAATTAAATGAAGATGAAATCAGTTAACGATGAAATCAGTTAACGATGAAATCAGTTAAATGAAGATGAAATCAGTTAAATGAAGATGAAATCAGTTAACGATGAAATCAGTTAACGATGAAATCAGTTAAATGAAGATGAAATCAGTTAAAGATGAAATCAGTTAACGATGAAATCAGTTAACGATGAAATCAGTTAAATGAAGATGAAATCAGTTAACGATGAAATCAGTTAACGATGAAATCAATTAACGATGAAATCAGTTAAATGAAGATGAAATCAGTTAACGATGAAATCAGTTAAAGATGAAATCAGTTAAATGAAGAATGAAGATGAAATCAGTTAACGATGAAATCAGTTAAATGAAGATGAAATCAGTTAACGATGAAATCAATTAACGATGAAATCAGTTAACGATGAAATCAATTAACGATGAAATCAGTTAAATGAAGATGAAATCAGTTAACGATGAAATCAGTTAAAGATGAAATCAGTTAAATGAAGAATGAAGATGAAATCAGTTAACGATGAAATCAGTTAACGATGAAATCAGTTAACGATGAAATCAATTAACGATGAAATCAGTTAAATGAAGATGAAATCAGTTAACGATGAAATCAATTAACGATGAAATCAGTTAACGATGAAATCAGTTAACGATGAAATCAGTTAAATGAAGAATGAAGATGAAATCAGTTAACGATGAAATCAGTTAAATGAAGATGAAATCAGTTAACGATGAAATCAATTAACGATGAAATCAGTTAACGATGAAATCAATTAACGATGAAATCAGTTAAATGAAGATGAAATCAGTTAACGATGAAATCAGTTAAAGATGAAATCAGTTAAATGAAGAATGAAGATGAAATCAGTTAACGATGAAATCAGTTAAATGAAGATGAAATCAGTTAACGATGAAATCAATTAACGATGAAATCAGTTAACGATGAAATCAGTTAACGATGAAATCAGTTAACGATGAAATCAGTTAAATGAAGATGAAATCAGTTAACGATGAAATCAATTAACGATGAAATCAGTTAAATGAAGATGAAATCAGTTAACGATGAAATCAGTTAAAGATGAAATCAGTTAAATGAAGAATGAAGATGAAATCAGTTAACGATGAAATCAGTTAAATGAAGATGAAATCAGTTAACGATGAAATCAATTAACGATGAAATCAGTTAACGATGAAATCAATTAACGATGAAATCAGTTAACGATGAAATCAATTAACGATGAAATCAGTTAAATGAAGATGAAATCAGTTAACGATGAAATCAGTTAAAGATGAAATCAGTTAAATGAAGAATGAAGATGAAATCAGTTAACGATGAAATCAGTTAACGATGAAATCAGTTAACGATGAAATCAATTAACGATGAAATCAGTTAAATGAAGATGAAATCAGTTAACGATGAAATCAATTAACGATGAAATCAGTTAACGATGAAATCAGTTAAATGAAGATGAAATCAGTTAACGATGAAATCAGTTAACGATGAAATCAGTTAAATGAAGAATGAAAATGAAATCAGTTAACGATGAAATCAATTAACGATGAAATCAGTTAACGATGAAATCAGTTAAATGAAGATGAAATCAGTTAACGATGAAATCAGTTAACGATGAAATCAGTTAAATGAAGATGAAATCAGTTAACGATGAAATCAGTTAACGATGAAATCAGTTAAATGAAGATGAAATCAGTTAAATGAAGATGAAATCAGTTAACGATGAAATCAGTTAACGATGAAATCAGTTAACGATGAAATCAGTTAAATGAAGATGAAATCAGTTAAAGATGAAATCAGTTAACGATGAAATCAGTTAACGATGAAATCAGTTAAATGAAGATGAAATCAGTTAACGATGAAATCAGTTAACGATGAAATCAATTAACGATGAAATCAGTTAAATGAAGATGAAATCAGTTAACGATGAAATCAGTTAACGATGAAATCAGTTAAATGAAGATGAAATCAGTTAACGATGAAATCAATTAACGATGAAATCAGTTAACGATGAAATCAATTAACGATGAAATCAGTTAAATGAAGATGAAATCAGTTAACGATGAAATCAGTTAACGATGAAATCAGTTAAATGAAGAATGAAAATGAAATCAGTTAACGATGAAATCAATTAACGATGAAATCAGTTAACGATGAAATCAGTTAAATGAAGATGAAATCAGTTAACGATGAAATCAGTTAACGATGAAATCAGTTAAATGAAGATGAAATCAGTTAACGATGAAATCAGTTAACGATGAAATCAGTTAACGATGAAATCAGTTAAATGAAGATGAAATCAGTTAACGATGAAATCAGTTAACGATGAAATCAGTTAACGATGAAATCAATTAAATGAAGATGAAATCAGTTAACGATGAAATCAGTTAAATGAAGAATGAAAATGAAATCAGTTAAATGAAGATGAAATCAGTTAACGATGAAATCAGTTAACGATGAAATCAGTTAAATGAAGATGAAATCAGTTAACGATGAAATCAGTTAACGATGAAATCAGTTAACGATGAAATCAATTAAATGAAGATGAAATCAGTTAACGATGAAATCAGTTAAATGAAGATGAAATCAGTTAACGATGAAATCAGTTAAAGATGAAATCAGTTAACGATGAAATCAGTTAACGATGAAATCAGTTAACGATGAAATCAGTTAAATGAAGATGAAATCAGTTAACGATGAAATCAGTTAAATGAAGAATGAAAATGAAATCAGTTAAATGAAGATGAAATCAGTTAACGATGAAATCAGTTAACGATGAAATCAGTTAACGATGAAATCAGTTAAATGAAGATGAAATCAGTTAACGATGAAATCAGTTAACAATGAAATCAGTTAAATGAAGATGAAATCAGTTAACGATGAAATCAGTTAACGATGAAATCAGTTAACGATGAAATCAGTTAAATGAAGATGAAATCAGTTAACGATGAAATCAGTTAACGATGAAATCAGTTAAATGAAGATGAAATCAGTTAACGATGAAATCAGTTAACGATGAAATCAATTAAATGAAGATGAAATCAGTTAACGATGAAATCAATTAAATGAAGATGAAATCAGTTAACGATGAAATCAGTTAACAATGAAATCAGTTAAATGAAGATGAAATCAGTTAACGATGAAATCAGTTAACGATGAAATCAGTTAAAGATGAAATCAGTTAACGATGAAATCAGTTAACGATGAAATCAGTTAAATGAAGATGAAATCAGTTAACGATGAAATCAATTAACGATGAAATCAGTTAACAATGAAATCAGTTAAATGAAGATGAAATCAGTTAACGATGAAATCAGTTAACGATGAAATCAGTTAACGATGAAATCAGTTAAATGAAGATGAAATCAGTTAACGATGAAATCAGTTAACGATGAAATCAGTTAAATGAAGATGAAATCAGTTAACGATGAAATCAGTTAACGATGAAATCAATTAAATGAAGATGAAATCAGTTAACGATGAAATCAGTTAAATGAAGAATGAAAATGAAATCAGTTAAATGAAGATGAAATCAGTTAACGATGAAATCAGTTAACGATGAAATCAGTTAAATGAAGATGAAATCAGTTAACGATGAAATCAGTTAACGATGAAATCAGTTAACGATGAAATCAATTAAATGAAGATGAAATCAGTTAACGATGAAATCAGTTAAATGAAGATGAAATCAGTTAACGATGAAATCAGTTAAAGATGAAATCAGTTAACGATGAAATCAGTTAACGATGAAATCAGTTAAATGAAGATGAAATCAGTTAACGATGAAATCAGTTAAATGAAGAATGAAAATGAAATCAGTTAAATGAAGATGAAATCAGTTAACGATGAAATCAGTTAACGATGAAATCAGTTAACGATGAAATCAGTTAAATGAAGATGAAATCAGTTAACGATTAAATCAGTTAACGATGAAATCAGTTAACGATGAAATCAGTTAAATGAAGATGAAATCAGTTAAAGATGAAATCAGTTAACGATGAAATCAGTTAACGATGAAATCAGTTAACAATGAAATCAGTTAAATGAAGATGAAATCAGTTAAAGATGAAATCAGTTAACGATGAAATCAGTTAACGATGAAATCAGTTAAATGAAGATGAAATCAGTTAAAGATGAAATCAGTTAACGATGAAATCAGTTAACAATGAAATCAGTTAAATGAAGATGAAATCAGTTAACGATGAAATCAGTTAACGATGAAATCAGTTAAATGAAGATGAAATCAGTTAAAGATGAAATCAGTTAACGATGAAATCAGTTAACGATGAAATCAGTTAAATGAAGATGAAATCAGTTAACGATGAAATCAGTTAACGATGAAATCAATTAACGATGAAATCAGTTAAATGAAGATGAAATCAGTTAACGATGAAATCAGTTAAAGATGAAATCAGTTAAATGAAGAATGAAGATGAAATCAGTTAACGATGAAATCAGTTAAATGAAGATGAAATCAGTTAACGATGAAATCAGTTAACGATGAAATCAGTTAACGATGAAATCAGTTAAATGAAGATGAAATCAGTTAACGATGAAATCAGTTAAATGAAGAATGAAGATGAAATCAGTTAACGATGAAATCAATTAACGATGAAATCAGTTAACGATGAAATCAGTTAAATGAAGATGAAATCAGTTAACGATGAAATCAGTTAACGATGAAATCAGTTAAATGAAGAATGAAAATGAAATCAGTTAACGATGAAATCAATTAACGATGAAATCAGTTAACGATGAAATCAGTTAACGATGAAATCAGTTAACGATGAAATCAGTTAAATGAAGATGAAATCAGTTAACGATGAAATCAGTTAACGATGAAATCAGTTAACGATGAAATCAGTTAACGATGAAATCAGTTAAATGAAGATGAAATCAGTTAACGATGAAATCAGTTAACGATGAAATCAGTTAACGATGAAATCAATTAAATGAAGATGAAATCAGTTAACGATGAAATCAGTTAACGATGAAATCAGTTAAATGAAGATGAAAACAGTTAAATGAAGATGAAATCAGTTAACGATGAAATCAGTTAACGATGAAATCAGTTAACGATGAAATCAGTTAAATGAAGATGAAATCAGTTAAAGATGAAATCAGTTAACGATGAAATCAGTTAACGATGAAATCAGTTAAATGAAGAATGAAAATGAAATCAGTTAACGATGAAATCAATTAACGATGAAATCAGTTAACGATGAAATCAGTTAAATGAAGATGAAATCAGTTAACGATGAAATCAGTTAACGATGAAATCAGTTAAATGAAGATGAAATCAGTTAACGATGAAATCAGTTAACGATGAAATCAGTTAACGATGAAATCAGTTAAATGAAGATGAAATCAGTTAACGATGAAATCAGTTAACGATGAAATCAGTTAACGATGAAATCAATTAAATGAAGATGAAATCAGTTAACGATGAAATCAGTTAAATGAAGAATGAAAATGAAATCAGTTAAATGAAGATGAAATCAGTTAACGATGAAATCAGTTAACGATGAAATCAGTTAAATGAAGATGAAATCAGTTAACGATGAAATCAGTTAACGATGAAATCAGTTAACGATGAAATCAATTAAATGAAGATGAAATCAGTTAACGATGAAATCAGTTAAATGAAGATGAAATCAGTTAACGATGAAATCAGTTAACGATGAAATCAATTAAATGAAGATGAAATCAGTTAACGATGAAATCAGTTAAATGAAGAATGAAAATGAAATCAGTTAAATGAAGATGAAATCAGTTAACGATGAAATCAGTTAACGATGAAATCAGTTAAATGAAGATGAAATCAGTTAACGATGAAATCAGTTAACGATGAAATCAGTTAACGATGAAATCAATTAAATGAAGATGAAATCAGTTAACGATGAAATCAGTTAAATGAAGATGAAATCAGTTAACGATGAAATCAGTTAACGATGAAATCAGTTAACGATGAAATCAGTTAACGATGAAATCAGTTAAATGAAGATGAAATCAGTTAACGATGAAATCAGTTAAATGAAGAATGAAAATGAAATCAGTTAAATGAAGATGAAATCAGTTAACGATGAAATCAGTTAACGATGAAATCAGTTAACGATGAAATCAGTTAAATGAAGATGAAATCAGTTAACGATGAAATCAGTTAACAATGAAATCAGTTAACGATGAAATCAGTTAACGATGAAATCAATTAACGATGAAATCAGTTAAATGAAGATGAAATCAGTTAACGATGAAATCAGTTAAAGATGAAATCAGTTAAATGAAGAATGAAGATGAAATCAGTTAACGATGAAATCAGTTAAATGAAGATGAAATCAGTTAACGATGAAATCAATTAACGATGAAATCAGTTAACGATGAAATCAATTAACGATGAAATCAGTTAAATGAAGATGAAATCAGTTAACGATGAAATCAGTTAACGATGAAATCAGTTAAATGAAGAATGAAAATGAAATCAGTTAACGATGAAATCAATTAACGATGAAATCAGTTAACGATGAAATCAGTTAAATGAAGATGAAATCAGTTAACGATGAAATCAGTTAACGATGAAATCAGTTAAATGAAGATGAAATCAGTTAACGATGAAATCAGTTAACGATGAAATCAGTTAAATGAAGATGAAATCAGTTAACGATGAAATCAGTTAACGATGAAATCAGTTAACGATGAAATCAATTAAATGAAGATGAAATCAGTTAACGATGAAATCAGTTAAATGAAGAATGAAAATGAAATCAGTTAAATGAAGATGAAATCAGTTAACGATGAAATCAGTTAACGATGAAATCAGTTAAATGAAGATGAAATCAGTTAACGATGAAATCAGTTAACGATGAAATCAATTAAATGAAGATGAAATCAGTTAACGATGAAATCAGTTAAATGAAGATGAAATCAGTTAACGATGAAATCAGTTAAAGATGAAATCAGTTAACGATGAAATCAGTTAACGATGAAATCAGTTAACGATGAAATCAGTTAAATGAAGATGAAATCAGTTAACGATGAAATCAGTTAAATGAAGAATGAAAATGAAATCAGTTAAATGAAGATGAAATCAGTTAACGATGAAATCAGTTAACGATGAAATCAGTTAACGATGAAATCAGTTAAATGAAGATGAAATCAGTTAACGATGAAATCAGTTAACAATGAAATCAGTTAAATGAAGATGAAATCAGTTAACGATGAAATCAGTTAACGATGAAATCAGTTAACGATGAAATCAGTTAAATGAAGATGAAATCAGTTAACGATGAAATCAGTTAAATGAAGAATGAAAATGAAATCAGTTAACGATGAAATCAATTAACGATGAAATCAGTTAACGATGAAATCAGTTAAATGAAGATGAAATCAGTTAACGATGAAATCAGTTAACGATGAAATCAGTTAAATGAAGATGAAATCAGTTAACGATGAAATCAGTTAACGATGAAATCAGTTAACGATGAAATCAATTAAATGAAGATGAAATCAGTTAACGATGAAATCAGTTAAATGAAGATGAAATCAGTTAACGATGAAATCAGTTAAAGATGAAATCAGTTAACGATGAAATCAGTTAACGATGAAATCAGTTAACGATGAAATCAGTTAAATGAAGATGAAATCAGTTAACGATGAAATCAGTTAAATGAAGAATGAAAATGAAATCAGTTAAATGAAGATGAAATCAGTTAACGATGAAATCAGTTAACGATGAAATCAGTTAAATGAAGATGAAATCAGTTAACGATGAAATCAGTTAACAATGAAATCAGTTAAATGAAGATGAAATCAGTTAACGATGAAATCAGTTAACGATGAAATCAGTTAACGATGAAATCAGTTAACGATGAAATCAGTTAAATGAAGATGAAATCAGTTAAAGATGAAATCAGTTAACGATGAAATCAGTTAACGATGAAATCAGTTAAATGAAGATGAAATCAGTTAACGATGAAATCAGTTAACGATGAAATCAATTAACGATGAAATCAGTTAAATGAAGATGAAATCAGTTAACGATGAAATCAGTTAAAGATGAAATCAGTTAAATGAAGAATGAAGATGAAATCAGTTAACGATGAAATCAGTTAAATGAAGATGAAATCAGTTAACGATGAAATCAGTTAACGATGAAATCAGTTAACGATGAAATCAGTTAAATGAAGATGAAATCAGTTAACGATGAAATCAGTTAAATGAAGAATGAAGATGAAATCAGTTAACGATGAAATCAATTAACGATGAAATCAGTTAACGATGAAATCAGTTAAATGAAGATGAAATCAGTTAACGATGAAATCAGTTAACGATGAAATCAGTTAAATGAAGAATGAAAATGAAATCAGTTAACGATGAAATCAATTAACGATGAAATCAGTTAACGATGAAATCAGTTAAATGAAGATGAAATCAGTTAACGATGAAATCAGTTAACGATGAAATCAGTTAAATGAAGATGAAATCAGTTAACGATGAAATCAGTTAACGATGAAATCAGTTAAATGAAGATGAAATCAGTTAACGATGAAATCAGTTAACGATGAAATCAGTTAACGATGAAATCAATTAAATGAAGATGAAATCAGTTAACGATGAAATCAGTTAACGATGAAATCAGTTAACGATGAAATCAATTAACGATGAAATCAGTTAACGATGAAATCAATTAACGATGAAATCAGTTAAATGAAGATGAAATCAGTTAACGATGAAATCAGTTAACGATGAAATCAGTTAACGATGAAATCAATTAACGATGAAATCAGTTAAATGAAGATGAAATCAGTTAACGATGAAATCAGTTAAAGATGAAATCAGTTAAATGAAGAATGAAGATGAAATCAGTTAACGATGAAATCAGTTAAATGAAGATGAAATCAGTTAACGATGAAATCAGTTAACGATGAAATCAGTTAACGATGAAATCAGTTAAATGAAGATGAAATCAGTTAACGATGAAATCAGTTAAATGAAGAATGAAGATGAAATCAGTTAACGATGAAATCAATTAACGATGAAATCAGTTAACGATGAAATCAGTTAAATGAAGATGAAATCAGTTAACGATGAAATCAGTTAACGATGAAATCAGTTAAATGAAGAATGAAAATGAAATCAGTTAACGATGGAATCAATTAACGATGAAATCAGTTAACGATGAAATCAGTTAAATGAAGATGAAATCAGTTAACGATGAAATCAGTTAAATGAAGATGAAATCAGTTAAATGAAGATGAAATCAGTTAACGATGAAATCAGTTAACGATGAAATCAGTTAACGATGAAATCAATTAACGATGAAATCAGTTAAATGAAGATGAAATCAGTTAACGATGAAATCAGTTAACGATGAAATCAGTTAACGATGAAATCAATTAACGATGAAATCAGTTAAATGAAGATGAAATCAGTTAACGATGAAATCAGTTAACGATGAAATCAGTTAAATGAAGAATGAAAATGAAATCAGTTAACGATGAAATCAATTAATGATGAAATCAGTTAACGATGAAATCAGTTAAATGAAGATGAAATCAGTTAACGATGAAATCAGTTAACGATGAAATCAGTTAAATGAAGATGAAATCAGTTAACGATGAAATCAGTTAACGATGAAATCAGTTAACGATGAAATCAATTAAATGAAGATGAAATCAGTTAACGATGAAATCAGTTAAATGAAGATGAAATCAGTTAACGATGAAATCAGTTAAAGATGAAATCAGTTAACGATGAAATCAGTTAACGATGAAATCAGTTAACGATGAAATCAGTTAAATGAAGGTGAAATCAGTTAACGATGAAATCAGTTAAATGAAGAATGAAAATGAAATCAGTTAAATGAAGATGAAATCAGTTAACGATGAAATCAGTTAACGATGAAATCAGTTAAATGAAGATGAAATCAGTTAACGATGAAATCAGTTAACAATGAAATCAGTTAAATGAAGATGAAATCAGTTAACGATGAAATCAGTTAACGATGAAATCAGTTAACGATGAAATCAGTTAAATGAAGATGAAATCAGTTAAAGATGAAATCAGTTAACGATGAAATCAGTTAACGATGAAATCAGTTAAATGAAGATGAAATCAGTTAACGATGAAATCAGTTAACGATGAAATCAATTAACGATGAAATCAGTTAAATGAAGATGAAATCAGTTAACGATGAAATCAGTTAACGATGAAATCAGTTAAATGAAGATGAAATCAGTTAACGATGAAATCAGTTAAATGAAGAATGAAGATGAAATCAGTTAACGATGAAATCAATTAACGATGAAATCAGTTAACGATGAAATCAGTTAAATGAAGATGAAATCAGTTAACGATGAAATCAGTTAACGATGAAATCAGTTAAATGAAGAATGAAAATGAAATCAGTTAACGATGAAATCAATTAACGATGAAATCAGTTAACGATGAAATCAGTTAAATGAAGATGAAATCAGTTAACGATGAAATCAGTTAACGATGAAATCAGTTAAATGAAGATGAAATCAGTTAACGATGAAATCAGTTAACGATGAAATCAGTTAACGATGAAATCAGTTAAATGAAGATGAAATCAGTTAACGATGAAATCAGTTAACGATGAAATCAGTTAACGATGAAATCAATTAAATGAAGATGAAATCAGTTAACGATGAAATCAGTTAACGATGAAATCAGTTAACGATGAAATCAATTAACGATGAAATCAGTTAACGATGAAATCAATTAACGATGAAATCAGTTAAATGAAGATGAAATCAGTTAACGATGAAATCAGTTAACGATGAAATCAGTTAACGATGAAATCAATTAACGATGAAATCAGTTAAATGAAGATGAAATCAGTTAACGATGAAATCAGTTAAAGATGAAATCAGTTAAATGAAGAATGAAGATGAAATCAGTTAACGATGAAATCAGTTAAATGAAGATGAAATCAGTTAACGATGAAATCAGTTAACGATGAAATCAGTTAACGATGAAATCAGTTAAATGAAGATGAAATCAGTTAACGATGAAATCAATTAACGATGAAATCAGTTAACGATGAAATCAGTTAAATGAAGATGAAATCAGTTAACGATGAAATCAGTTAACGATGAAATCAGTTAAATGAAGAATGAAAATGAAATCAGTTAACGATGAAATCAATTAACGATGAAATCAGTTAACGATGAAATCAGTTAAATGAAGATGAAATCAGTTAACGATGAAATCAGTTAACGATGAAATCAGTTAAATGAAGATGAAATCAGTTAACGATGAAATCAGTTAACGATGAAATCAGTTAAATGAAGATGAAATCAGTTAACGATGAAATCAGTTAACGATGAAATCAGTTAACGATGAAATCAATTAAATGAAGATGAAATCAGTTAACGATGAAATCAGTTAAATGAAGAATGAAAATGAAATCAGTTAAATGAAGATGAAATCAGTTAACGATGAAATCAGTTAACGATGAAATCAGTTAAATGAAGATGAAATCAGTTAACGATGAAATCAGTTAACGATGAAATCAGTTAACGATGAAATCAATTAAATGAAGATGAAATCAGTTAACGATGAAATCAGTTAAATGAAGATGAAATCAGTTAACGATGAAATCAGTTAAAGATGAAATCAGTTAACGATGAAATCAGTTAACGATGAAATCAGTTAACGATGAAATCAGTTAAATGAAGATGAAATCAGTTAACGATGAAATCAGTTAAATGAAGAATGAAAATGAAATCAGTTAAATGAAGATGAAATCAGTTAACGATGAAATCAGTTAACGATGAAATCAGTTAAATGAAGATGAAATCAGTTAAATGAAGATGAAATCAGTTAACGATGAAATCAGTTAACAATGAAATCAGTTAAATGAAGATGAAATCAGTTAACGATGAAATCAGTTAACGATGAAATCAGTTAACGATGAAATCAGTTAACGATGAAATCAGTTAAATGAAGATGAAATCAGTTAACGATGAAATCAGTTAACGATGAAATCAGTTAAATGAAGATGAAATCAGTTAACGATGAAATCAGTTAACGATGAAATCAGTTAAATGAAGAATGAAAATGAAATCAGTTAACGATGAAATCAATTAACGATGAAATCAGTTAACGATGAAATCAGTTAAATGAAGATGAAATCAGTTAACGATGAAATCAGTTAACGATGAAATCAGTTAAATGAAGATGAAATCAGTTAACGATGAAATCAGTTAACGATGAAATCAGTTAACGATGAAATCAATTAAATGAAGATGAAATCAGTTAACGATGAAATCAGTTAAATGAAGATGAAATCAGTTAACGATGAAATCAGTTAAAGATGAAATCAGTTAACGATGAAATCAGTTAACGATGAAATCAGTTAACGATGAAATCAGTTAAATGAAGATGAAATCAGTTAACGATGAAATCAGTTAAATGAAGAATGAAAATGAAATCAGTTAAATGAAGATGAAATCAGTTAACGATGAAATCAGTTAACGATGAAATCAGTTAACGATGAAATCAGTTAAATGAAGATGAAATCAGTTAACGATGAAATCAGTTAACAATGAAATCAGTTAACAATGAAATCAGTTAAATGAAGATGAAATCAGTTAACGATGAAATCAGTTAACGATGAAATCAGTTAACGATGAAATCAGTTAAATGAAGATGAAATCAGTTAAAGATGAAATCAGTTAACGATGAAATCAGTTAACGGTGAAATCAGTTAAATGAAGATGAAATCAGTTAACGATGAAATCAGTTAACGATGAAATCAATTAACGATGAAATCAGTTAAATGAAGATGAAATCAGTTAACGATGAAATCAGTTAAAGATGAAATCAGTTAAATGAAGAATGAAGATGAAATCAGTTAACGATGAAATCAGTTAAATGAAGATGAAATCAGTTAACGATGAAATCAGTTAACGATGAAATCAGTTAACGATGAAATCAGTTAAATGAAGATGAAATCAGTTAACGATGAAATCAGTTAAATGAAGAATGAAGATGAAATCAGTTAACGATGAAATCAATTAACGATGAAATCAGTTAACGATGAAATCAGTTAAATGAAGATGAAATCAGTTAACGATGAAATCAGTTAACGATGAAATCAGTTAAATGAAGAATGAAAATGAAATCAGTTAACGATGAAATCAATTAACGATGAAATCAGTTAACGATGAAATCAGTTAAATGAAGATGAAATCAGTTAACGATGAAATCAGTTAACGATGAAATCAGTTAAATGAAGATGAAATCAGTTAACGATGAAATCAGTTAACGATGAAATCAGTTAACGATGAAATCAGTTAAATGAAGATGAAATCAGTTAACGATGAAATCAGTTAACGATGAAATCAGTTAACGATGAAATCAATTAAATGAAGATGAAATCAGTTAACGATGAAATCAGTTAACGATGAAATCAGTTAAATGAAGATGAAATCAGTTAAATGAAGATGAAATCAGTTAACGATGAAATCAGTTAACGTTGAAATCAGTTAACGATGAAATCAGTTAAATGAAGATGAAATCAGTTAAAGATGAAATCAGTTAACGATGAAATCAGTTAACGATGAAATCAGTTAAATGAAGATGAAATCAGTTAACGATGAAATCAGTTAACGATGAAATCAATTAACGATGAAATCAGTTAAATGAAGATGAAATCAGTTAACGATGAAATCAGTTAAAGATGAAATCAGTTAAATGAAGAATGAAGATGAAATCAGTTAACGATGAAATCAGTTAAATGAAGATGAAATCAGTTAACGATGAAATCAATTAACGATGAAATCAGTTAACGATGAAATCAGTTAACGATGAAATCAGTTAAATGAAGATGAAATCAGTTAAAGATGAAATCAGTTAACGATGAAATCAGTTAACGATGAAATCAGTTAAATGAAGATGAAATCAGTTAACGATGAAATCAGTTAACGATGAAATCAATTAACGATGAAATCAGTTAAATGAAGATGAAATCAGTTAACGATGAAATCAGTTAAAGATGAAATCAGTTAAATGAAGAATGAAGATGAAATCAGTTAACGATGAAATCAGTTAAATGAAGATGAAATCAGTTAACGATGAAATCAATTAACGATGAAATCAGTTAACGATGAAATCAATTAACGATGAAATCAGTTAAATGAAGATGAAATCAGTTAACGATGAAATCAGTTAAAGATGAAATCAGTTAAATGAAGAATGAAGATGAAATCAGTTAACGATGAAATCAGTTAACGATGAAATCAGTTAACGATGAAATCAATTAACGATGAAATCAGTTAAATGAAGATGAAATCAGTTAACGATGAAATCAGTTAAAGATGAAATCAGTTAAATGAAGAATGAAGATGAAATCAGTTAACGATGAAATCAGTTAAATGAAGATGAAATCAGTTAACGATGAAATCAGTTAACGATGAAATCAGTTAACGATGAAATCAGTTAACGATGAAATCAATTAAATGAAGATGAAATCAGTTAACGATGAAATCAGTTAAATGAAGATGAAATCAGTTAACGATGAAATCAGTTAAAGATGAAATCAGTTAACGATGAAATCAGTTAACGATGAAATCAGTTAAATGAAGATGAAATCAGTTAACGATGAAATCAGTTAAATGAAGAATGAAAATGAAATCAGTTAAATGAAGATGAAATCAGTTAACGATGAAATCAGTTAACGATGAAATCAGTTAACGATGAAATCAGTTAAATGAAGATGAAATCAGTTAACGATGAAATCAGTTAACAATGAAATCAGTTAAATGAAGATGAAATCAGTTAACGATGAAATCAGTTAACGATGAAATCAGTTAACGATGAAATCAGTTAAATGAAGATGAAATCAGTTAACGATGAAATCAGTTAAATGAAGAATGAAGATGAAATCAGTTAACGATGAAATCAATTAACGATGAAATCAGTTAACGATGAAATCAGTTAAATGAAGATGAAATCAGTTAACGATGAAATCAGTTAACGATGAAATCAGTTAACGATGAAATCAGTTAAATGAAGATGAAATCAGTTAACGATGAAATCAGTTAACGATGAAATCAGTTAACGATGAAATCAGTTAACGATGAAATCAATTAAATGAAGATGAAATCAGTTAACGATGAAATCAGTTAAATGAAGAATGAAAATGAAATCAGTTAAATGAAGATGAAATCAGTTAACGATGAAATCAGTTAACGATGAAATCAGTTAAATGAAGATGAAATCAGTTAACGATGAAATCAGTTAACGATGAAATCAGTTAACGATGAAATCAATTAAATGAAGATGAAATCAGTTAACGATGAAATCAGTTAAATGAAGAATGAAAATGAAATCAGTTAAATGAAGATGAAATCAGTTAACGATGAAATCAGTTAACGATGAAATCAGTTAAATGAAGATGAAATCAGTTAACGATGAAATCAGTTAACGATGAAATCAGTTAACGATGAAATCAGTTAACGATGAAATCAATTAAATGAAGATGAAATCAGTTAACGATGAAATCAGTTAAATGAAGATGAAATCAGTTAACGATGAAATCAGTTAAAGATGAAATCAGTTAACGATGAAATCAGTTAACGATGAAATCAGTTAACGATGAAATCAGTTAAATGAAGATGAAATCAGTTAACGATGAAATCAGTTAAATGAAGAATGAAAATGAAATCAGTTAAATGAAGATGAAATCAGTTAACGATGAAATCAGTTAACGATGAAATCAGTTAACGAGGAAATCAGTTAAATGAAGATGAAATCAGTTAACGATGAAATCAGTTAACAATGAAATCAGTTAAATGAAGATGAAATCAGTTAACGATGAAATCAGTTAACGATGAAATCAGTTAAATGAAGATGAAATCAGTTAAAGATGAAATCAGTTAACGATGAAATCAGTTAACGATGAAATCAGTTAAATGAAGATGAAATCAGTTAACGATGAAATCAGTTAACGATGAAATCAATTAACGATGAAATCAGTTAAATGAAGATGAAATCAGTTAACGATGAAATCAGTTAAAGATGAAATCAGTTAAATGAAGAATGAAGATGAAATCAGTTAACGATGAAATCAATTAACGATGAAATCAGTTAACGATGAAATCAGTTAAATGAAGATGAAATCAGTTAACGATGAAATCAGTTAACGATGAAATCAGTTAAATGAAGAATGAAAATGAAATCAGTTAACGATGAAATCAATTAACGATGAAATCAGTTAACGATGAAATCAGTTAAATGAAGATGAAATCAGTTAACGATGAAATCAGTTAACGATGAAATCAGTTAAATGAAGATGAAATCAGTTAACGATGAAATCAGTTAACGATGAAATCAGTTAACGATGAAATCAGTTAAATGAAGATGAAATCAGTTAACGATGAAATCAGTTAACGATGAAATCAGTTAACGATGAAATCAGTTAAATGAAGATGAAATCAGTTAACGATGAAATCAGTTAACGATGAAATCAGTTAAATGAAGATGAAATCAGTTAACGATGAAATCAGTTAACGATGAAATCAGTTAAATGAAGATGAAATCAGTTAACGATGAAATCAGTTAACGATGAAATCAGTTAACGATGAAATCAATTAAATGAAGATGAAATCAGTTAACGATGAAATCAGTTAACGATGAAATCAGTTAAATGAAGATGAAATCAGTTAAATGAAGATGAAATCAGTTAACGATGAAATCAGTTAACGATGAAATCAGTTAACGATGAAATCAGTTAACGATGAAATCAGTTAAAGATGAAATCAGTTAACGATGAAATCAGTTAACGATGAAATCAGTTAAATGAAGATGAAATCAGTTAACGATGAAATCAGTTAACGATGAAATCAATTAACGATGAAATCAGTTAAATGAAGATGAAATCAGTTAACGATGAAATCAGTTAAAGATGAAATCAGTTAAATGAAGAATGAAGATGAAATCAGTTAACGATGAAATCAGTTAAATGAAGATGAAATCAGTTAACGATGAAATCAATTAACGATGAAATCAGTTAACGATGAAATCAATTAACGATGAAATCAGTTAAATGAAGATGAAATCAGTTAACGATGAAATCAGTTAACGATGAAATCAGTTAAATGAAGAATGAAAATGAAATCAGTTAACGATGAAATCAATTAACGATGAAATCAGTTAACGATGAAATCAGTTAAATGAAGATGAAATCAGTTAACGATGAAATCAGTTAACGATGAAATCAGTTAAATGAAGATGAAATCAGTTAACGATGAAATCAGTTAACGATGAAATCAGTTAACGATGAAATCAGTTAAATGAAGATGAAATCAGTTAACGATGAAATCAGTTAACGATGAAATCAGTTAAATGAAGAATGAAGATGAAATCAGTTAACGATGAAATCAATTAACGATGAAATCAGTTAACGATGAAATCAGTTAAATGAAGATGAAATCAGTTAACGATGAAATCAGTTAACGATGAAATCAGTTAACGATGAAATCAGTTAAATGAAGATGAAATCAGTTAACGATGAAATCAGTTAACGATGAAATCAGTTAACGATGAAATCAATTAAATGAAGATGAAATCAGTTAACGATGAAATCAGTTAAATGAAGAATGAAAATGAAATCAGTTAAATGAAGATGAAATCAGTTAACGATGAAATCAGTTAACGATGAAATCAGTTAAATGAAGATGAAATCAGTTAACGATGAAATCAGTTAACGATGAAATCAGTTAACGATGAAATCAATTAAATGAAGATGAAATCAGTTAACGATGAAATCAGTTAAATGAAGAATGAAAATGAAATCAGTTAAATGAAGATGAAATCAGTTAACGATGAAATCAGTTAACGATGAAATCAGTTAAATGAAGATGAAATCAGTTAACGATGAAATCAGTTAACGATGAAATCAGTTAACGATGAAATCAGTTAACGATGAAATCAATTAAATGAAGATGAAATCAGTTAACGATGAAATCAGTTAAATGAAGATGAAATCAGTTAACGATGAAATCAGTTAAAGATGAAATCAGTTAACGATGAAATCAGTTAACGATGAAATCAGTTAACGATGAAATCAGTTAAATGAAGATGAAATCAGTTAACGATGAAATCAGTTAAATGAAGAATGAAAATGAAATCAGTTAAATGAAGATGAAATCAGTTAACGATGAAATCAGTTAACGATGAAATCAGTTAACGAGGAAATCAGTTAAATGAAGATGAAATCAGTTAACGATGAAATCAGTTAAATGAAGATGAAATCAGTTAACGATGAAATCAGTTAACGATGAAATCAGTTAACGATGAAATCAGTTAAATGAAGATGAAATCAGTTAAAGATGAAATCAGTTAACGATGAAATCAGTTAACGATGAAATCAGTTAAATGAAGATGAAATCAGTTAACGATGAAATCAGTTAACGATGAAATCAATTAACGATGAAATCAGTTAAATGAAGATGAAATCAGTTAACGATGAAATCAGTTAAAGATGAAATCAGTTAAATGAAGAATGAAGATGAAATCAGTTAACGATGAAATCAATTAACGATGAAATCAGTTAACGATGAAATCAGTTAAATGAAGATGAAATCAGTTAACGATGAAATCAGTTAACGATGAAATCAGTTAAATGAAGAATGAAAATGAAATCAGTTAACGATGAAATCAATTAACGATGAAATCAGTTAACGATGAAATCAGTTAAATGAAGATGAAATCAGTTAACGATGAAATCAGTTAACGATGAAATCAGTTAAATGAAGATGAAATCAGTTAACGATGAAATCAGTTAACGATGAAATCAGTTAACGATGAAATCAGTTAAATGAAGATGAAATCAGTTAACGATGAAATCAGTTAACGATGAAATCAGTTAACGATGAAATCAATTAAATGAAGATGAAATCAGTTAACGATGAAATCAGTTAACGATGAAATCAGTTAAATGAAGATGAAATCAGTTAAATGAAGATGAAATCAGTTAACGATGAAATCAGTTAACGATGAAATCAGTTAACGATGAAATCAGTTAAATGAAGATGAAATCAGTTAAAGATGAAATCAGTTAACGATGAAATCAGTTAACGATGAAATCAGTTAAATGAAGATGAAATCAGTTAACGATGAAATCAGTTAACGATGAAATCAATTAACGATGAAATCAGTTAAATGAAGATGAAATCAGTTAACGATGAAATCAGTTAAAGATGAAATCAGTTAAATGAAGAATGAAGATGAAATCAGTTAACGATGAAATCAGTTAAATGAAGATGAAATCAGTTAACGATGAAATCAATTAACGATGAAATCAGTTAACGATGAAATCAATTAACGATGAAATCAGTTAAATGAAGATGAAATCAGTTAACGATGAAATCAGTTAAAGATGAAATCAGTTAAATGAAGAATGAAGATGAAATCAGTTAACGATGAAATCAGTTAAATGAAGATGAAATCAGTTAACGATGAAATCAATTAACGATGAAATCAGTTAACGATGAAATCAATTAACGATGAAATCAGTTAAATGAAGATGAAATCAGTTAACGATGAAATCAGTTAAAGATGAAATCAGTTAAATGAAGAATGAAGATGAAATCAGTTAACGATGAAATCAGTTAAATGAAGATGAAATCAGTTAACGATGAAATCAATTAACGATGAAATCAGTTAACGATGAAATCAATTAACGATGAAATCAGTTAAATGAAGATGAAATCAGTTAACGATGAAATCAGTTAACGATGAAATCAGTTAACGATGAAATCAATTAACGATGAAATCAGTTAAATGAAGATGAAATCAGTTAACGATGAAATCAGTTAAAGATGAAATCAGTTAAATGAAGAATGAAGATGAAATCAGTTAACGATGAAATCAGTTAAATGAAGATGAAATCAGTTAACGATGAAATCAGTTAACGATGAAATCAGTTAACGATGAAATCAGTTAAATGAAGATGAAATCAGTTAACGATGAAATCAGTTAAATGAAGAATGAAGATGAAATCAGTTAACGATGAAATCAATTAACGATGAAATCAGTTAACGATGAAATCAGTTAAATGAAGATGAAATCAGTTAACGATGAAATCAGTTAACGATGAAATCAGTTAAATGAAGAATGAAAATGAAATCAGTTAACGATGAAATCAATTAACGATGAAATCAGTTAACGATGAAATCAGTTAAATGAAGATGAAATCAGTTAACGATGAAATCAGTTAACGATGAAATCAGTTAAATGAAGATGAAATCAGTTAACGATGAAATCAGTTAACGATGAAATCAGTTAACGATGAAATCAGTTAAATGAAGATGAAATCAGTTAACGATGAAATCAGTTAACGATGAAATCAGTTAACGATGAAATCAATTAAATGAAGATGAAATCAGTTAACGATGAAATCAGTTAAATGAAGAATGAAAATGAAATCAGTTAAATGAAGATGAAATCAGTTAACGATGAAATCAGTTAACGATGAAATCAATTAAATGAAGATGAAATCAGTTAACGATGAAATCAGTTAAATGAAGATGAAATCAGTTAACGATGAAATCAGTTAAAGATGAAATCAGTTAACGATGAAATCAGTTAACGATGAAATCAGTTAAATGAAGATGAAATCAGTTAACGATGAAATCAGTTAAATGAAGAATGAAAATGAAATCAGTTAAATGAAGATGAAATCAGTTAACGATGAAATCAGTTAACGATGAAATCAGTTAACGATGAAATCAGTTAAATGAAGATGAAATCAGTTAACGATGAAATCAGTTAACAATGAAATCAGTTAAATGAAGATGAAATCAGTTAACGATGAAATCAGTTAACGATGAAATCAGTTAAATGAAGATGAAATCAGTTAACGATGAAATCAGTTAAATGAAGAATGAAGATGAAATCAGTTAACGATGAAATCAATTAACGATGAAATCAGTTAACGATGAAATCAGTTAAATGAAGATGAAATCAGTTAACGATGAAATCAGTTAACGATGAAATCAGTTAAATGAAGAATGAAAATGAAATCAGTTAACGATGAAATCAATTAACGATGAAATCAGTTAACGATGAAATCAGTTAAATGAAGATGAAATCAGTTAACGATGAAATCAGTTAAATGAAGATGAAATCAGTTAACGATGAAATCAGTTAACGATGAAATCAGTTAACGATGAAATCAATTAAATGAAGATGAAATCAGTTAACGATGAAATCAGTTAAATGAAGAATGAAAATGAAATCAGTTAAATGAAGATGAAATCAGTTAACGATGAAATCAGTTAACGATGAAATCAGTTAAATGAAGATGAAATCAGTTAACGATGAAATCAGTTAACGATGAAATCAGTTAACGATGAAATCAATTAAATGAAGATGAAATCAGTTAACGATGAAATCAGTTAAATGAAGATGAAATCAGTTAACGATGAAATCAGTTAAAGATGAAATCAGTTAACGATGAAATCAGTTAACGATGAAATCAGTTAAATGAAGATGAAATCAGTTAACGATGAAATCAGTTAAATGAAGAATGAAAATGAAATCAGTTAAATGAAGATGAAATCAGTTAACGATGAAATCAGTTAACGATGAAATCAGTTAACGATGAAATCAGTTAAATGAAGATGAAATCAGTTAACGATGAAATCAGTTAACAATGAAATCAGTTAAATGAAGATGAAATCAGTTAACGATGAAATCAGTTAACGATGAAATCAGTTAACGATGAAATCAGTTAAATGAAGATGAAATCAGTTAACGATGAAATCAGTTAAATGAAGAATGAAGATGAAATCAGTTAACGATGAAATCAATTAACGATGAAATCAGTTAACGATGAAATCAGTTAAATGAAGATGAAATCAGTTAACGATGAAATCAGTTAACGATGAAATCAGTTAAATGAAGAATGAAAATGAAATCAGTTAACGATGAAATCAATTAACGATGAAATCAGTTAACGATGAAATCAGTTAAATGAAGATGAAATCAGTTAACGATGAAATCAGTTAAATGAAGATGAAATCAGTTAACGATGAAATCAGTTAACGATGAAATCAGTTAACGATGAAATCAATTAAATGAAGATGAAATCAGTTAACGATGAAATCAGTTAAATGAAGAATGAAAATGAAATCAGTTAAATGAAGATGAAATCAGTTAACGATGAAATCAGTTAACGATGAAATCAGTTAAATGAAGATGAAATCAGTTAACGATGAAATCAGTTAACGATGAAATCAGTTAACGATGAAATCAATTAAATGAAGATGAAATCAGTTAACGATGAAATCAGTTAAATGAAGATGAAATCAGTTAACGATGAAATCAGTTAAAGATGAAATCAGTTAACGATGAAATCAGTTAACGATGAAATCAGTTAACGATGAAATCAGTTAAATGAAGATGAAATCAGTTAACGATGAAATCAGTTAAATGAAGAATGAAAATGAAATCAGTTAAATGAAGATGAAATCAGTTAACGATGAAATCAGTTAACAATGAAATCAGTTAAATGAAGATGAAATCAGTTAACGATGAAATCAGTTAACGATGAAATCAGTTAACGATGAAATCAGTTAACGATGAAATCAGTTAAATGAAGATGAAATCAGTTAAAGATGAAATCAGTTAACGATGAAATCAGTTAACGATGAAATCAGTTAAATGAAGATGAAATCAGTTAACGATGAAATCAGTTAACGATGAAATCAATTAACGATGAAATCAGTTAAATGAAGATGAAATCAGTTAACGATGAAATCAGTTAAAGATGAAATCAGTTAAATGAAGAATGAAGATGAAATCAGTTAACGATGAAATCAATTAACGATGAAATCAGTTAACGATGAAATCAGTTAAATGAAGATGAAATCAGTTAACGATGAAATCAGTTAACGATGAAATCAGTTAAATGAAGAATGAAAATGAAATCAGTTAACGATGAAATCAATTAACGATGAAATCAGTTAACGATGAAATCAGTTAAATGAAGATGAAATCAGTTAACGATGAAATCAGTTAACGATGAAATCAGTTAAATGAAGATGAAATCAGTTAACGATGAAATCAGTTAACGATGAAATCAGTTAACGATGAAATCAGTTAAATGAAGATGAAATCAGTTAACGATGAAATCAGTTAACGATGAAATCAGTTAACGATGAAATCAATTAAATGAAGATGAAATCAGTTAACGATGAAATCAGTTAACGATGAAATCAGTTAAATGAAGATGAAATCAGTTAAATGAAGATGAAATCAGTTAACGATGAAATCAGTTAACGATGAAATCAGTTAACGATGAAATCAGTTAAATGAAGATGAAATCAGTTAAAGATGAAATCAGTTAACGATGAAATCAGTTAACGATGAAATCAGTTAAATGAAGATGAAATCAGTTAACGATGAAATCAGTTAACGATGAAATCAATTAACGATGAAATCAGTTAAATGAAGATGAAATCAGTTAACGATGAAATCAGTTAAAGATGAAATCAGTTAAATGAAGAATGAAGATGAAATCAGTTAACGATGAAATCAGTTAAATGAAGATGAAATCAGTTAACGATGAAATCAATTAACGATGAAATCAGTTAACGATGAAATCAATTAACGATGAAATCAGTTAAATGAAGATGAAATCAGTTAAAGATGAAATCAGTTAAATGAAGAATGAAGATGAAATCAGTTAACGATGAAATCAGTTAAATGAAGATGAAATCAGTTAACGATGAAATCAATTAACGATGAAATCAGTTAACGATGAAATCAATTAACGATGAAATCAGTTAAATGAAGATGAAATCAGTTAACGATGAAATCAGTTAACGATGAAATCAGTTAACGATGAAATCAGTTAACGATGAAATCAATTAACGATGAAATCAGTTAAATGAAGATGAAATCAGTTAAAGATGAAATCAGTTAACGATGAAATCAGTTAACGATGAAATCAGTTAAATGAAGATGAAATCAGTTAACGATGAAATCAGTTAACGATGAAATCAATTAACGATGAAATCAGTTAAATGAAGATGAAATCAGTTAACGATGAAATCAGTTAAAGATGAAATCAGTTAAATGAAGAATGAAGATGAAATCAGTTAACGATGAAATCAGTTAAATGAAGATGAAATCAGTTAACGATGAAATCAATTAACGATGAAATCAGTTAACGATGAAATCAATTAACGATGAAATCAGTTAAATGAAGATGAAATCAGTTAACGATGAAATCAGTTAAAGATGAAATCAGTTAAATGAAGAATGAAGATGAAATCAGTTAACGATGAAATCAGTTAAATGAAGATGAAATCAGTTAACGATGAAATCAATTAACGATGAAATCAGTTAACGATGAAATCAATTAACGATGAAATCAGTTAAATGAAGATGAAATCAGTTAACGATGAAATCAGTTAAAGATGAAATCAGTTAAATGAAGAATGAAGATGAAATCAGTTAACGATGAAATCAGTTAAATGAAGATGAAATCAGTTAACGATGAAATCAATTAACGATGAAATCAGTTAACGATGAAATCAATTAACGATGAAATCAGTTAAATGAAGATGAAATCAGTTAACGATGAAATCAGTTAACGATGAAATCAGTTAACGATGAAATCAATTAACGATGAAATCAGTTAAATGAAGATGAAATCAGTTAACGATGAAATCAGTTAAAGATGAAATCAGTTAAATGAAGAATGAAGATGAAATCAGTTAACGATGAAATCAGTTAAATGAAGATGAAATCAGTTAACGATGAAATCAGTTAACGATGAAATCAGTTAACGATGAAATCAGTTAAATGAAGATGAAATCAGTTAACGATGAAATCAGTTAAATGAAGAATGAAGATGAAATCAGTTAACGATGAAATCAATTAACGATGAAATCAGTTAACGATGAAATCAGTTAAATGAAGATGAAATCAGTTAACGATGAAATCAGTTAACGATGAAATCAGTTAAATGAAGAATGAAAATGAAATCAGTTAACGATGAAATCAATTAACGATGAAATCAGTTAACGATGAAATCAGTTAAATGAAGATGAAATCAGTTAACGATGAAATCAGTTAACGATGAAATCAGTTAAATGAAGAATGAAAATGAAATCAGTTAACGATGAAATCAATTAACGATGAAATCAGTTAACGATGAAATCAGTTAAATGAAGATGAAATCAGTTAACGATGAAATCAGTTAACGATGAAATCAGTTAAATGAAGATGAAATCAGTTAACGATGAAATCAGTTAACGATGAAATCAGTTAAATGAAGATGAAATCAGTTAACGATGAAATCAGTTAACGATGAAATCAGTTAACGATGAAATCAATTAAATGAAGATGAAATCAGTTAACGATGAAATCAGTTAAATGAAGAATGAAAATGAAATCAGTTAAATGAAGATGAAATCAGTTAACGATGAAATCAGTTAACGATGAAATCAGTTAAATGAAGATGAAATCAGTTAACGATGAAATCAGTTAACGATGAAATCAGTTAACGATGAAATCAATTAAATGAAGATGAAATCAGTTAACGATGAAATCAGTTAAATGAAGATGAAATCAGTTAACGATGAAATCAGTTAAAGATGAAATCAGTTAACGATGAAATCAGTTAACGATGAAATCAGTTAAATGAAGATGAAATCAGTTAACGATGAAATCAGTTAAATGAAGAATGAAAATGAAATCAGTTAAATGAAGATGAAATCAGTTAACGATGAAATCAGTTAACGATGAAATCAGTTAACGATGAAATCAGTTAAATGAAGATGAAATCAGTTAACGATGAAATCAGTTAACAATGAAATCAGTTAAATGAAGATGAAATCAGTTAACGATGAAATCAGTTAACGATGAAATCAGTTAACGATGAAATCAGTTAAATGAAGATGAAATCAGTTAACGATGAAATCAGTTAAATGAAGAATGAAGATGAAATCAGTTAACGATGAAATCAATTAACGATGAAATCAGTTAACGATGAAATCAGTTAAATGAAGATGAAATCAGTTAACGATGAAATCAGTTAACGATGAAATCAGTTAAATGAAGAATGAAAATGAAATCAGTTAACGATGAAATCAATTAACGATGAAATCAGTTAACGATGAAATCAGTTAAATGAAGATGAAATCAGTTAACGATGAAATCAGTTAACGATGAAATCAGTTAAATGAAGATGAAATCAGTTAACGATGAAATCAGTTAAATGAAGAATGAAAATGAAATCAGTTAACGATGAAATCAATTAACGATGAAATCAGTTAACGATGAAATCAGTTAAATGAAGATGAAATCAGTTAACGATGAAATCAGTTAACGATGAAATCAGTTAAATGAAGATGAAATCAGTTAACGATGAAATCAGTTAACGATGAAATCAGTTAACGATGAAATCAATTAAATGAAGATGAAATCAGTTAACGATGAAATCAGTTAAATGAAGATGAAATCAGTTAACGATGAAATCAGTTAACGATGAAATCAGTTAACGATGAAATCAGTTAAATGAAGATGAAATCAGTTAACGATGAAATCAGTTAACGATGAAATCAGTTAAATGAAGAATGAAAATGAAATCAGTTAAATGAAGATGAAATCAGTTAACGATGAAATCAGTTAACGATGAAATCAGTTAACGATGAAATCAGTTAAATGAAGATGAAATCAGTTAACGATGAAATCAGTTAACAATGAAATCAGTTAAATGAAGATGAAATCAGTTAACGATGAAATCAGTTAACGATGAAATCAGTTAACGATGAAATCAGTTAAATGAAGATGAAATCAGTTAAAGATGAAATCAGTTAACGATGAAATCAGTTAAATGAAGATGAAATCAGTTAACGATGAAATCAGTTAACGATGAAATCAATTAACGATGAAATCAGTTAAATGAAGATGAAATCAGTTAACGATGAAATCAGTTAAAGATGAAATCAGTTAAATGAAGAATGAAGATGAAATCAGTTAACGATGAAATCAGTTAAATGAAGATGAAATCAGTTAACGATGAAATCAGTTAACGATGAAATCAGTTAACGATGAAATCAGTTAAATGAAGATGAAATCAGTTAACGATGAAATCAGTTAAATGAAGAATGAAGATGAAATCAGTTAACGATGAAATCAATTAACGATGAAATCAGTTAACGATGAAATCAGTTAAATGAAGATGAAATCAGTTAACGATGAAATCAGTTAACGATGAAATCAGTTAAATGAAGAATGAAAATGAAATCAGTTAACGATGAAATCAATTAACGATGAAATCAGTTAACGATGAAATCAGTTAAATGAAGATGAAATCAGTTAACGATGAAATCAGTTAACGATGAAATCAGTTAAATGAAGATGAAATCAGTTAACGATGAAATCAGTTAACGATGAAATCAGTTAACGATGAAATCAGTTAAATGAAGATGAAATCAGTTAACGATGAAATCAGTTAACGATGAAATCAGTTAACGATGAAATCAATTAAATGAAGATGAAATCAGTTAACGATGAAATCAGTTAAATGAAGAATGAAAATGAAATCAGTTAAATGAAGATGAAATCAGTTAACGATGAAATCAGTGAACGATGAAATCAGTTAAATGAAGATGAAATCAGTTAACGATGAAATCAGTTAACGATGAAATCAGTTAACGATGAAATCAATTAAATGAAGATGAAATCAGTTAACGATGAAATCAGTTAAATGAAGATGAAATCAGTTAACGATGAAATCAGTTAAAGATGAAATCAGTTAACGATGAAATCAGTTAACGATGAAATCAGTTAAATGAAGATGAAATCAGTTAACGATGAAATCAGTTAAATGAAGAATGAAAATGAAATCAGTTAAATGAAGATGAAATCAGTTAACGATGAAATCAGTTAACGATGAAATCAGTTAACGATGAAATCAGTTAAATGAAGATGAAATCAGTTAACGATGAAATCAGTTAACAATGAAATCAGTTAAATGAAGATGAAATCAGTTAACGATGAAATCAGTTAACGATGAAATCAGTTAACGATGAAATCAGTTAAATGAAGATGAAATCAGTTAACGATGAAATCAGTTAACGATGAAATCAGTTAAATGAAGATGAAATCAGTTAACGATGAAATCAGTTAACGATGAAATCAGTTAAATGAAGATGAAATCAGTTAACGATGAAATCAGTTAACGATGAAATCAGTTAACGATGAAATCAATTAAATGAAGATGAAATCAGTTAACGATGAAATCAATTAAATGAAGATGAAATCAGTTAACGATGAAATCAGTTAACAATGAAATCAGTTAAATGAAGATGAAATCAGTTAACGATGAAATCAGTTAACGATGAAATCAGTTAAAGATGAAATCAGTTAACGATGAAATCAGTTAACGATGAAATCAGTTAACGATGAAATCAGTTAAATGAAGATGAAATCAGTTAACGATGAAATCAATTAACGATGAAATCAGTTAAATGAAGATGAAATCAGTTAACGATGAAATCAGTTAACGATGAAATCAGTTAAATGAAGAATGAAAATGAAATCAGTTAACGATGAAATCAATTAACGATGAAATCAGTTAACGATGAAATCAGTTAAATGAAGATGAAATCAGTTCACGATGAAATCAGTTAAATGAAGAATGAAAATGAAATCAGTTAAATGAAGATGAAATCAGTTAACGATGAAATCAGTTAAATGAAGAATGAAAATGAAATCAGTTAAATGAAGATGAAATCAGTTAACGATGAAATCAGTTAAATGAAGATGAAATCAGTTAACGATGAAATCAGTTAACGATGAAATCAATTAAATGAAGATGAAATCAGTTAACGATGAAATCAGTTAAATGAAGAATGAAAATGAAATCAGTTAAATGAAGATGAAATCAGTTAACGATGAAATCAGTTAACGATGAAATCAGTTAAATGAAGATGAAATCAGTTAACGATGAAATCAGTTAACGATGAAATCAGTTAACGATGAAATCAATTAAATGAAGATGAAATCAGTTAACGATGAAATCAGTTAAATGAAGATGAAATCAGTTAACGATGAAATCAGTTAACGATGAAATCAGTTAACGATGAAATCAGTTAAATGAAGATGAAATCAGTTAACGATGAAATCAGTTAAATGAAGAATGAAAATGAAATCAGTTAAATGAAGATGAAATCAGTTAACGATGAAATCAGTTAACGATGAAATCAGTTAACGATGAAATCAGTTAAATGAAGATGAAATCAGTTAACGATGAAATCAGTTAACAATGAAATCAGTTAAATGAAGATGAAATCAGTTAACGATGAAATCAGTTAACGATGAAATCAGTTAACGATGAAATCAAGTTAAATGAAGATGAAATCAGTTAACGATGAAATCAGTTAAATGAAGATGAAATCAGTTAACGATGAAATCAGTTAAAGATGAAATCAGTTAAATGAAGAATGAAGATGAAATCAGTTAACGATGAAATCAGTTAAATGAAGATGAAATCAGTTAACGATGAAATCAATTAACGATGAAATCAGTTAACGATGAAATCAATTAACGATGAAATCAGTTAAATGAAGATGAAATCAGTTAACGATGAAATCAGTTAAAGATGAAATCAGTTAAATGAAGAATGAAGATGAAATCAGTTAACGATGAAATCAGTTAAATGAAGATGAAATCAGTTAACGATGAAATCAGTTAAAGATGAAATCAGTTAACGATGAAATCAGTTAAATGAAGATGAAATCAGTTAACGATGAAATCAGTTAAATGAAGAATGAAGATGAAATCAGTTAACGATGAAATCAATTAACGATGAAATCAGTTAACGATGAAATCAGTTAAATGAAGATGAAATCAGTTAACGATGAAATCAGTTAACGATGAAATCAGTTAACGATGAAATCAGTTAAATGAAGAATGAAAATGAAATCAGTTAACGATGAAATCAATTAACGATGAAATCAGTTAACGATGAAATCAGTTAAATGAAGATGAAATCAGTTAACGATGAAATCAGTTAACGATGAAATCAGTTAAATGAAGATGAAATCAGTTAACGATGAAATCAGTTAACGATGAAATCAGTTAACGATGAAATCAGTTAAATGAAGATGAAATCAGTTAACGATGAAATCAGTTAACGATGAAATCAGTTAACGATGAAATCAATTAAATGAAGATGAAATCAGTTAACGATGAAATCAGTTAAATGAAGAATGAAAATGAAATCAGTTAAATGAAGATGAAATCAGTTAACGATGAAATCAGTTAACGATGAAATCAGTTAAATGAAGATGAAATCAGTTAACGATGAAATCAGTTAACGATGAAATCAGTTAACGATGAAATCAATTAAATGAAGATGAAATCAGTTAACGATGAAATCAGTTAAATGAAGATGAAATCAGTTAACGATGAAATCAGTTAACGATGAAATCAGTTAACGATGAAATCAGTTAACGATGAAATCAGTTAACGATGAAATCAGTTAACGATGAAATCAGTTAACGATGAAATCAGTTAACGATGAAATCAAGTTAAATGAAGATGAAATCAGTTAACGATGAAATCAGTTAAATGAAGATGAAATCAGTTAACGATGAAATCAGTTAAAGATGAAATCAGTTAAATGAAGAATGAAGATGAAATCAGTTAACGATGAAATCAGTTAAATGAAGATGAAATCAGTTAACGATGAAATCAATTAACGATGAAATCAGTTAACGATGAAATCAATTAACGATGAAATCAGTTAAATGAAGATGAAATCAGTTAACGATGAAATCAGTTAAAGATGAAATCAGTTAAATGAAGAATGAAGATGAAATCAGTTAACGATGAAATCAGTTAAATGAAGATGAAATCAGTTAACGATGAAATCAGTTAAAGATGAAATCAGTTAACGATGAAATCAGTTAAATGAAGATGAAATCAGTTAACGATGAAATCAGTTAAATGAAGAATGAAGATGAAATCAGTTAACGATGAAATCAATTAACGATGAAATCAGTTAACGATGAAATCAGTTAAATGAAGATGAAATCAGTTAACGATGAAATCAGTTAACGATGAAATCAGTTAACGATGAAATCAGTTAAATGAAGAATGAAAATGAAATCAGTTAACGATGAAATCAATTAACGATGAAATCAGTTAACGATGAAATCAGTTAAATGAAGATGAAATCAGTTAACGATGAAATCAGTTAACGATGAAATCAGTTAAATGAAGATGAAATCAGTTAACGATGAAATCAGTTAACGATGAAATCAGTTAACGATGAAATCAGTTAAATGAAGATGAAATCAGTTAACGATGAAATCAGTTAACGATGAAATCAGTTAACGATGAAATCAATTAAATGAAGATGAAATCAGTTAACGATGAAATCAGTTAAATGAAGAATGAAAATGAAATCAGTTAAATGAAGATGAAATCAGTTAACGATGAAATCAGTTAACGATGAAATCAGTTAAATGAAGATGAAATCAGTTAACGATGAAATCAGTTAACGATGAAATCAGTTAACGATGAAATCAATTAAATGAAGATGAAATCAGTTAACGATGAAATCAGTTAAATGAAGATGAAATCAGTTAACGATGAAATCAGTTAAAGATGAAATCAGTTAACGATGAAATCAGTTAACGATGAAATCAGTTAACGATGAAATCAGTTAACGATGAAATCAGTTAAATGAAGATGAAATCAGTTAACGATGAAATCAGTTAAATGAAGAATGAAAATGAAATCAGTTAAATGAAGATGAAATCAGTTAACGATGAAATCAGTTAACGATGAAATCAGTTAACGATGAAATCAGTTAAATGAAGATGAAATCAGTTAACGATGAAATCAGTTAACAATGAAATCAGTTAAATGAAGATGAAATCAGTTAACGATGAAATCAGTTAACGATGAAATCAGTTAACGATGAAATCAGTTAACGATGAAATCAGTTAAATGAAGATGAAATCAGTTAACGATGAAATCAGTTAACGATGAAATCAGTTAAATGAAGATGAAATCAGTTAACGATGAAATCAGTTAACGATGAAATCAGTTAACGATGAAATCAATTAAATGAAGATGAAATCAGTTAACGATGAAATCAGTTAAATGAAGATGAAATCAGTTAACGATGAAATCAGTTAAAGATGAAATCAGTTAACGATGAAATCAGTTAACGATGAAATCAGTTAACGATGAAATCAGTTAAATGAAGAATGAAAATGAAATCAGTTAAATGAAGATGAAATCAGTTAACGATGAAATCAGTTAACGATGAAATCAGTTAACGATGAAATCAGTTAAATGAAGAATGAAAATGAAATCAGTTAACGATGAAATCAATTAACGATGAAATCAGTTAACGATGAAATCAGTTAAATGAAGATGAAATCAGTTAACGATGAAATCAGTTAACGATGAAATCAGTTAAATGAAGATGAAATCAGTTAACGATGAAATCAGTTAACGATGAAATCAGTTAACGATGAAATCAGTTAAATGAAGATGAAATCAGTTAACGATGAAATCAGTTAACGATGAAATCAGTTAACGATGAAATCAATTAAATGAAGATGAAATCAGTTAACGATGAAATCAGTTAAATGAAGATGAAATCAGTTAACGATGAAATCAGTTAAATGAAGATGAAATCAGTTAACGATGAAATCAGTTAACGATGAAATCAGTTAACGATGAAATCAATTAAATGAAGATGAAATCAGTTAACGATGAAATCAGTTAAATGAAGATGAAATCAGTTAACGATGAAATCAGTTAAAGATGAAATCAGTTAACGATGAAATCAGTTAACGATGAAATCAGTTAACGATGAAATCAATTAAATGAAGATGAAATCAGTTAACGATGAAATCAGTTAAATGAAGAATGAAAATGAAATCAGTTAAATGAAGATGAAATCAGTTAACGATGAAATCAGTTAACGATGAAATCAGTTAAATGAAGATGAAATCAGTTAACGATGAAATCAGTTAACGATGAAATCAGTTAACGATGAAATCAATTAAATGAAGATGAAATCAGTTAACGATGAAATCAGTTAAATGAAGATGAAATCAGTTAACGATGAAATCAGTTAAAGATGAAATCAGTTAACGATGAAATCAGTTAACGATGAAATCAGTTAACGATGAAATCAGTTAAATGAAGATGAAATCAGTTAACGATGAAATCAGTTAAAAGAAGAATGAAAATGAAATCAGTTAAATGAAGATGAAATCAGTTAACGATGAAATCAGTTAACGATGAAATCAGTTAACGATGAAATCAGTTAAATGAAGATGAAATCAGTTAACGATGAAATCAGTTAACGATGAAATCAGTTAAATGAAGATGAAATCAGTTAACGATGAAATCAGTTAACGATGAAATCAGTTAACGATGAAATCAGTTAAATGAAGATGAAATCAGTTAACGATGAAATCAGTTAAATGAAGAATGAAGATGAAATCAGTTAACGATGAAATCAATTAACGATGAAATCAGTTAACGATGAAATCAGTTAAATGAAGATGAAATCAGTTAACGATGAAATCAGTTAACGATGAAATCAGTTAAATGAAGAATGAAAATGAAATCAGTTAACGATGAAATCAATTAACGATGAAATCAGTTAACGATGAAATCAGTTAAATGAAGATGAAATCAGTTAACGATGAAATCAGTTAACGATGAAATCAGTTAAATGAAGATGAAATCAGTTAACGATGAAATCAGTTAACGATGAAATCAGTTAACGATGAAATCAGTTAAATGAAGATGAAATCAGTTAACGATGAAATCAGTTAACGATGAAATCAGTTAACGATGAAATCAATTAAATGAAGATGAAATCAGTTAACGATGAAATCAGTTAACGATGAAATCAGTTAAATGAAGATGAAATCAGTTAAATGAAGATGAAATCAGTTAACGATGAAATCAGTTAACGATGAAATCAGTTAAATGAAGATGAAATCAGTTAAAGATGAAATCAGTTAACGATGAAATCAGTTAACGATGAAATCAGTTAAATGAAGATGAAATCAGTTAACGATGAAATCAGTTAACGATGAAATCAATTAACGATGAAATCAGTTAAATGAAGATGAAATCAGTTAACGATGAAATCAGTTAAAGATGAAATCAGTTAAATGAAGAATGAAGATGAAATCAGTTAACGATGAAATCAGTTAAATGAAGATGAAATCAGTTAACGATGAAATCAATTAACGATGAAATCAGTTAACGATGAAATCAATTAACGATGAAATCAGTTAAATGAAGATGAAATCAGTTAACGATGAAATCAGTTAAAGATGAAATCAGTTAAATGAAGAATGAAGATGAAATCAGTTAACGATGAAATCAGTTAAATGAAGATGAAATCAGTTAACGATGAAATCAATTAACGATGAAATCAGTTAACGATGAAATCAATTAACGATGAAATCAGTTAAATGAAGATGAAATCAGTTAACGATGAAATCAGTTAAAGATGAAATCAGTTAAATGAAGAATGAAGATGAAATCAGTTAACGATGAAATCAGTTAAATGAAGATGAAATCAGTTAACGATGAAATCAATTAACGATGAAATCAGTTAACGATGAAATCAATTAACGATGAAATCAGTTAAATGAAGATGAAATCAGTTAACGATGAAATCAGTTAAAGATGAAATCAGTTAAATGAAGAATGAAGATGAAATCAGTTAACGATGAAATCAGTTAAATGAAGATGAAATCAGTTAACGATGAAATCAGTTAACGATGAAATCAGTTAACGATGAAATCAGTTAAATGAAGATGAAATCAGTTAACGATGAAATCAGTTAAATGAAGAATGAAGATGAAATCAGTTAACGATGAAATCAATTAACGATGAAATCAGTTAACGATGAAATCAGTTAAATGAAGATGAAATCAGTTAACGATGAAATCAGTTAACGATGAAATCAGTTAAATGAAGAATGAAAATGAAATCAGTTAACGATGAAATCAATTAACGATGAAATCAGTTAACGATGAAATCAGTTAAATGAAGATGAAATCAGTTAACGATGAATTCAGTTAACGATGAAATCAGTTAACGATGAAATCAGTTAAATGAAGATGAAATCAGTTAACGATGAAATCAGTTAACGATGAAATCAGTTAACGATGAAATCAATTAAATGAAGATGAAATCAGTTAACGATGAAATCAGTTAAATGAAGAATGAAAATGAAATCAGTTAACGATGAAATCAGTTAACGATGAAATCAGTTAACGATGAAATCAGTTAAATGAAGATGAAATCAGTTAACGATGAAATCAGTTAACGATGAAATCAGTTAACGATGAAATCAATTAAATGAAGATGAAATCAGTTAACGATGAAATCAGTTAAATGAAGATGAAATCAGTTAACGATGAAATCAGTTAAAGATGAAATCAGTTAACGATGAAATCAGTTAACGATGAAATCAGTTAACGATGAAATCAGTTAAATGAAGATGAAATCAGTTAACGATGAAATCAGTTAAATGAAGAATGAAAATGAAATCAGTTAAATGAAGATGAAATCAGTTAACGATGAAATCAGTTAACGATGAAATCAGTTAAATGAAGATGAAATCAGTTAACGATGAAATCAGTTAACAATGAAATCAGTTAAATGAAGATGAAATCAGTTAACGATGAAATCAGTTAACGATGAAATCAGTTAACGATGAAATCAGTTAACGATGAAATCAGTTAAATGAAGATGAAATCAGTTAACGATGAAATCAGTTAACGATGAAATCAGTTAAATGAAGATGAAATCAGTTAACGATGAAATCAGTTAACGATGAAATCAGTTAACGATGAAATCAGTTAACGATGAAATCAGTTAAATGAAGATGAAATCAGTTAACGATGAAATCAGTTAAATGAAGAATGAAAATGAAATCAGTTAAATGAAGATGAAATCAGTTAACGATGAAATCAGTTAACGATGAAATCAGTTAACGATGAAATCAGTTAAATGAAGAATGAAAATGAAATCAGTTAACGATGAAATCAATTAACGATGAAATCAGTTAACGATGAAATCAGTTAAATGAAGATGAAATCAGTTAACGATGAAATCAGTTAACGATGAAATCAGTTAAATGAAGATGAAATCAGTTAACGATGAAATCAGTTAACGATGAAATCAATTAAATGAAGATGAAATCAGTTAACGATGAAATCAGTTAAATGAAGAATGAAAATGAAATCAGTTAAATGAAGATGAAATCAGTTAACGATGAAATCAGTTAACGATGAAATCAGTTAAATGAAGATGAAATCAGTTAACGATGAAATCAGTTAACGATGAAATCAGTTAAATGAAGAATGAAAATGAAATCAGTTAAATGAAGATGAAATCAGTTAACGATGAAATCAGTTAAAGATGAAATCAGTTAACGATGAAATCAGTTAACGATGAAATCAGTTAACGATGAAATCAGTTAAATGAAGATGAAATCAGTTAACGATGAAATCAGTTAAATGAAGAATGAAAATGAAATCAGTTAAATGAAGATGAAATCAGTTAACGATGAAATCAGTTAACGATGAAATCAGTTAACGATGAAATCAGTTAAATGAAGATGAAATCAGTTAACGATGAAATCAGTTAACGATGAAATCAGTTAAATGAAGATGAAATCAGTTAAAGATGAAATCAGTTAACGATGAAATCAGTTAACGATGAAATCAGTTAAATGAAGATGAAATCAGTTAACGATGAAATCAGTTAACGATGAAATCAATTAACGATGAAATCAGTTAAATGAAGATGAAATCAGTTAACGATGAAATCAGTTAAAGATGAAATCAGTTAAATGAAGAATGAAGATGAAATCAGTTAACGATGAAATCAGTTAAATGAAGATGAAATCAGTTAACGATGAAATCAGTTAACGATGAAATCAGTTAACGATGAAATCAGTTAAATGAAGATGAAATCAGTTAACGATGAAATCAGTTAAATGAAGAATGAAGATGAAATCAGTTAACGATGAAATCAATTAACGATGAAATCAGTTAACGATGAAATCAGTTAAATGAAGATGAAATCAGTTAACGATGAAATCAGTTAACGATGAAATCAGTTAAATGAAGAATGAAAATGAAATCAGTTAACGATGAAATCAATTAACGATGAAATCAGTTAACGATGAAATCAGTTAAATGAAGATGAAATCAGTTAACGATGAAATCAGTTAACGATGAAATCAGTTAAATGAAGATGAAATCAGTTAACGATGAAATCAGTTAACGATGAAATCAGTTAACGATGAAATCAGTTAAATGAAGATGAAATCAGTTAACGATGAAATCAGTTAACGATGAAATCAGTTAACGATGAAATCAATTAAATGAAGATGAAATCAGTTAACGATGAAATCAGTTAACGATGAAATCAGTTAAATGAAGATGAAATCAGTTAAATGAAGATGAAATCAGTTAACGATGAAATCAGTTAACGATGAAATCAGTTAAATGAAGATGAAATCAGTTAAAGATGAAATCAGTTAACGATGAAATCAGTTAACGATGAAATCAGTTAAATGAAGATGAAATCAGTTAACGATGAAATCAGTTAACGATGAAATCAATTAACGATGAAATCAGTTAAATGAAGATGAAATCAGTTAACGATGAAATCAGTTAAAGATGAAATCAGTTAAATGAAGAATGAAGATGAAATCAGTTAACGATGAAATCAGTTAAATGAAGATGAAATCAGTTAACGATGAAATCAATTAACGATGAAATCAGTTAACGATGAAATCAATTAACGATGAAATCAGTTAAATGAAGATGAAATCAGTTAACGATGAAATCAGTTAAAGATGAAATCAGTTAAATGAAGAATGAAGATGAAATCAGTTAACGATGAAATCAGTTAAATGAAGATGAAATCAGTTAACGATGAAATCAATTAACGATGAAATCAGTTAACGATGAAATCAATTAACGATGAAATCAGTTAAATGAAGATGAAATCAGTTAACGATGAAATCAATTAACGATGAAATCAGTTAACGATGAAATCAATTAACGATGAAATCAGTTAAATGAAGATGAAATCAGTTAACGATGAAATCAGTTAAAGATGAAATCAGTTAAATGAAGAATGAAGATGAAATCAGTTAACGATGAAATCAGTTAAATGAAGATGAAATCAGTTAACGATGAAATCAGTTAACGATGAAATCAGTTAAATGAAGATGAAATCAGTTAACGATGAAATCAGTTAAATGAAGAATGAAGATGAAATCAGTTAACGATGAAATCAATTAACGATGAAATCAGTTAACGATGAAATCAGTTAAATGAAGATGAAATCAGTTAACGATGAAATCAGTTAACGATGAAATCAGTTAAATGAAGAATGAAAATGAAATCAGTTAACGATGAAATCAATTAACGATGAAATCAGTTAACGATGAAATCAGTTAAATGAAGATGAAATCAGTTAACGATGAAATCAGTTAACGATGAAATCAGTTAAATGAAGATGAAATCAGTTAACGATGAAATCAGTTAACGATGAAATCAGTTAAATGAAGATGAAATCAGTTAACGATGAAATCAGTTAACGATGAAATCAGTTAACGATGAAATCAATTAAATGAAGATGAAATCAGTTAACGATGAAATCAGTTAACGATGAAATCAGTTAACGATGAAATCAGTTAAATGAAGATGAAATCAGTTAACGATGAAATCAGTTAACGATGAAATCAGTTAACGATGAAATCAATTAAATGAAGATGAAATCAGTTAACGATGAAATCAGTTAACGATGAAATCAGTTAAATGAAGATGAAATCAGTTAAATGAAGATGAAATCAGTTAACGATGAAATCAGTTAACGATGAAATCAGTTAACGATGAAATCAGTTAAATGAAGATGAAATCAGTTAAAGATGAAATCAGTTAACGATGAAATCAGTTAACGATGAAATCAGTTAAATGAAGATGAAATCAGTTAACGATGAAATCAGTTAACGATGAAATCAATTAACGATGAAATCAGTTAAATGAAGATGAAATCAGTTAACGATGAAATCAGTTAAAGATGAAATCAGTTAAATGAAGAATGAAGATGAAATCAGTTAACGATGAAATCAGTTAAATGAAGATGAAATCAGTTAACGATGAAATCAGTTAACGATGAAATCAGTTAACGATGAAATCAGTTAAATGAAGATGAAATCAGTTAACGATGAAATCAGTTAAATGAAGAATGAAGATGAAATCAGTTAACGATGAAATCAATTAACGATGAAATCAGTTAACGATGAAATCAGTTAAATGAAGATGAAATCAGTTAACGATGAAATCAGTTTACGATGAAATCAGTTAAATGAAGAATGAAAATGAAATCAGTTAACGATGAAATCAATTAACGATGAAATCAGTTAACGATGAAATCAGTTAAATGAAGATGAAATCAGTTAACGATGAAATCAGTTAACGATGAAATCAGTTAAATGAAGATGAAATCAGTTAACGATGAAATCAGTTAACGATGAAATCAGTTAAATGAAGATGAAATCAGTTAACGATGAAATCAGTTAACGATGAAATCAGTTAACGATGAAATCAATTAAATGAAGATGAAATCAGTTAACGATGAAATCAGTTAACGATGAAATCAGTTAAATGAAGATGAAATCAGTTAAATGAAGATGAAATCAGTTAACGATGAAATCAGTTAACGATGAAATCAGTTAAATGAAGATGAAATCAGTTAAAGATGAAATCAGTTAACGATGAAATCAGTTAACGATGAAATCAGTTAAATGAAGATGAAATCAGTTAACGATGAAATCAGTTAACGATGAAATCAATTAACGATGAAATCAGTTAAATGAAGATGAAATCAGTTAACGATGAAATCAGTTAAAGATGAAATCAGTTAAATGAAGAATGAAGATGAAATCAGTTAACGATGAAATCAGTTAAATGAAGATGAAATCAGTTAACGATGAAATCAATTAACGATGAAATCAGTTAAATGAAGATGAAATCAGTTAACGATGAAATCAATTAACGATGAAATCAGTTAACGATGAAATCAGTTAAATGAAGATGAAATCAGTTAACGATGAAATCAGTTAACGATGAAATCAGTTAAATGAAGAATGAAAATGAAATCAGTTAACGATGAAATCAATTAACGATGAAATCAGTTAACGATGAAATCAGTTAAATGAAGATGAAATCAGTTAACGATGAAATCAGTTAACGATGAAATCAGTTAAATGAAGATGAAATCAGTTAACGATGAAATCAGTTAACAATGAAATCAGTTAAATGAAGATGAAATCAGTTAACGATGAAATCAGTTAACGATGAAATCAGTTAAATGAAGAATGAAAATGAAATCAGTTAAATGAAGATGAAATCAGTTAACGATGAAATCAGTTAACGATGAAATCAGTTAACGATGAAATCAGTTAAATGAAGATGAAATCAGTTAACGATGAAATCAGTTAACGATGAAATCAGTTAACGATGAAATCAGTTAAATGAAGATGAAATCAGTTAACGATGAAATCAGTTAAATGAAGATGAAATCAGTTAACGATGAAATCAGTTAACGATGAAATCAGTTAAATGAAGAATGAAAATGAAATCAGTTAACGATGAAATCAATTAACGATGAAATCAGTTAACGATGAAATCAGTTAAATGAAGATGAAATCAGTTAACGATGAAATCAGTTAACGATGAAATCAGTTAAATGAAGATGAAATCAGTTAACGATGAAATCAGTTAACGATGAAATCAATTAAATGAAGATGAAATCAGTTAACGATGAAATCAGTTAAATGAAGAATGAAAATGAAATCAGTTAAATGAAGATGAAATCAGTTAACGATGAAATCAGTTAACGATGAAATCAGTTAAATGAAGATGAAATCAGTTAACGATGAAATCAGTTAAATGAAGATGAAATCAGTTAACGATGAAATCAATTAAATGAAGATGAAATCAGTTAACGATGAAATCAGTTAAATGAAGATGAAATCAGTTAACGATGAAATCAGTTAAAGATGAAATCAGTTAACGATGAAATCAGTTAACGATGAAATCAGTTAACGATGAAATCAGTTACATGAAGATGAAATCAGTTAACGATGAAATCAGTTAAATGAAGAATGAAAATGAAATCAGTTAAATGAAGATGAAATCAGTTAACGATGAAATCAGTTAACGATGAAATCAGTTAAATGAAGATGAAATCAGTTAACGATGAAATCAGTTAACAATGAAATCAGTTAAATGAAGATGAAATCAGTTAACGATGAAATCAGTTAACGATGAAATCAGTTAACGATGAAATCAGTTAAATGAAGATGAAATCAGTTAAAGATGAAATCAGTTAACGATGAAATCAGTTAACGATGAAATCAGTTAACGATGAAATCAGTTAAATGAAGATGAAATCAGTTAAAGATGAAATCAGTTAAAGATGAAATCAGTTAAATGAAGATGAAATCAGTTAACGATGAAATCAGTTAAATGAAGATGAAATCAGTTAACGATGAAATCAGTTAACGATGAAATCAATTAACGATGAAATCAGTTAAATGAAGATGAAATCAGTTAACGATGAAATCAGTTAAAGATGAAATCAGTTAAATGAAGAATGAAGATGAAATCAGTTAACGATGAAATCAGTTAAATGAAGATGAAATCAGTTAACGATGAAATCAGTTAACGATGAAATCAGTTAACGATGAAATCAGTTAAATGAAGATGAAATCAGTTAACGATGAAATCAGTTAACGATGAAATCAATTAAATGAAGATGAAATCAGTTAACGATGAAATCAGTTAAATGAAGAATGAAAATGAAATCAGTTAAATGAAGATGAAATCAGTTAACGATGAAATCAGTTAACGATGAAATCAGTTAAATGAAGATGAAATCAGTTAACGATGAAATCAGTTAACGATGAAATCAGTTAACGATGAAATCAATTAAATGAAGATGAAATCAGTTAACGATGAAATCAGTTAAATGAAGATGAAATCAGTTAACGATGAAATCAGTTAAAGATGAAATCAGTTAACGATGAAATCAGTTAACGATGAAATCAGTTAACGATGAAATCAGTTAAATGAAGATGAAATCAGTTAACGATGAAATCAGTTAAATGAAGAATGAAAATGAAATCAGTTAAATGAAGATGAAATCAGTTAACGATGAAATCAGTTAACGATGAAATCAGTTAACGATGAAATCAGTTAAATGAAGATGAAATCAGTTAACGATGAAATCAGTTAACAATGAAATCAGTTAAATGAAGATGAAATCAGTTAACGATGAAATCAGTTAACGATGAAATCAGTTAAATGAAGATGAAATCAGTTAAAGATGAAATCAGTTAACGATGAAATCAGTTAACGATGAAATCAGTTAAATGAAGATGAAATCAGTTAACGATGAAATCAGTTAACGATGAAATCAATTAACGATGAAATCAGTTAAATGAAGATGAAATCAGTTAACGATGAAATCAGTTAAAGATGAAATCAGTTAAATGAAGAATGAAGATGAAATCAGTTAACGATGAAATCAGTTAAATGAAGATGAAATCAGTTAACGATGAAATCAGTTAACGATGAAATCAGTTAACGATGAAATCAGTTAAATGAAGATGAAATCAGTTAACGATGAAATCAGTTAAATGAAGAATGAAGATGAAATCAGTTAACGATGAAATCAATTAACGATGAAATCAGTTAACGATGAAATCAGTTAAATGAAGATGAAATCAGTTAACGATGAAATCAGTTAACGATGAAATCAGTTAAATGAAGAATGAAAATGAAATCAGTTAACGATGAAATCAGTTAAAGATGAAATCAGTTAAATGAAGAATGAAGATGAAATCAGTTAACGATGAAATCAGTTAAATGAAGATGAAATCAGTTAACGATGAAATCAGTTAACGATGAAATCAGTTAACGATGAAATCAGTTAAATGAAGATGAAATCAGTTAACGATGAAATCAGTTAAATGAAGAATGAAGATGAAATCAGTTAACGATGAAATCAATTAACGATGAAATCAGTTAACGATGAAATCAGTTAAATGAAGATGAAATCAGTTAACGATGAAATCAGTTAACGATGAAATCAGTTAAATGAAGAATGAAAATGAAATCAGTTAACGATGAAATCAATTAACGATGAAATCAGTTAACGATGAAATCAGTTAAATGAAGATGAAATCAGTTAACGATGAAATCAGTTAACGATGAAATCAGTTAAATGAAGATGAAATCAGTTAACGATGAAATCAGTTAATGATGAAATCAGTTAACGATGAAATCAGTTAAATGAAGATGAAATCAGTTAACGATGAAATCAGTTAACGATGAAATCAGTTAACGATGAAATCAATTAAATGAAGATGAAATCAGTTAACGATGAAATCAGTTAACGATGAAATCAGTTAAATGAAGATGAAATCAGTTAAATGAAGATGAAATCAGTTAACGATGAAATCAGTTAACGATGAAATCAGTTAACGATGAAATCAGTTAAATGAAGATGAAATCAGTTAAAGATGAAATCAGTTAACGATGAAATCAGTTAACGATGAAATCAGTTAAATGAAGATGAAATCAGTTAACGATGAAATCAGTTAACGATGAAATCAATTAACGATGAAATCAGTTAAATGAAGATGAAATCAGTTAACGATGAAATCAGTTAAAGATGAAATCAGTTAACGATGAAATCAGTTAACGATGAAATCAGTTAAATGAAGATGAAATCAGTTAACGATGAAATCAGTTAACGATGAAATCAGTTAAATGAAGATGAAATCAGTTAACGATGAAATCAGTTAACGATGAAATCAATTAAATGAAGATGAAATCAGTTAACGATGAAATCAGTTAAATGAAGAATGAAAATGAAATCAGTTAAATGAAGATGAAATCAGTTAACGATGAAATCAGTTAACGATGAAATCAGTTAAATGAAGATGAAATCAGTTAACGATGAAATCAGTTAACGATGAAATCAGTTAACGATGAAATCAATTAAATGAAGATGAAATCAGTTAACGATGAAATCAGTTAAATGAAGATGAAATCAGTTAACGATGAAATCAGTTAAATGAAGAATGAAAATGAAATCAGTTAAATGAAGATGAAATCAGTTAACGATGAAATCAGTTAACGATGAAATCAGTTAACGATGAAATCAGTTAAATGAAGATGAAATCAGTTAATGATGAAATCAGTTAACAATGAAATCAGTTAAATGAAGATGAAATCAGTTAACGATGAAATCAGTTAACGATGAAATCAGTTAAATGAAGATGAAATCAGTTAAAGATGAAATCAGTTAACGATGAAATCAGTTAACGATGAAATCAGTTAAATGAAGATGAAATCAGTTAACGATGAAATCAGTTAACGATGAAATCAATTAACGATGAAATCAGTTAAATGAAGATGAAATCAGTTAACGATGAAATCAGTTAAAGATGAAATCAGTTAAATGAAGAATGAAGATGAAATCAGTTAACGATGAAATCAGTTAAATGAAGATGAAATCAGTTAACGATGAAATCAGTTAACGATGAAATCAGTTAACGATGAAATCAGTTAAATGAAGATGAAATCAGTTAACGATGAAATCAGTTAAATGAAGAATGAAGATGAAATCAGTTAACGATGAAATCAATTAACGATGAAATCAGTTAACGATGAAATCAGTTAAATGAAGATGAAATCAGTTAACGATGAAATCAGTTAACGATGAAATCAGTTAAATGAAGAATGAAAATGAAATCAGTTAACGATGAAATCAATTAACGATGAAATCAGTTAACGATGAAATCAGTTAAATGAAGATGAAATCAGTTAACGATGAAATCAGTTAACGATGAAATCAGTTAAATGAAGATGAAATCAGTTAACGATGAAATCAGTTAACGATGAAATCAGTTAACGATGAAATCAGTTAAATGAAGATGAAATCAGTTAACGATGAAATCAGTTAACGATGAAATCAGTTAACGATGAAATCAATTAAATGAAGATGAAATCAGTTAACGATGAAATCAGTTAACGATGAAATCAGTTAACGATGAAATCAGTTAAATGAAGATGAAATCAGTTAACGATGAAATCAGTTAACGATGAAATCAATTAACGATGAAATCAGTTAAATGAAGATGAAATCAGTTAACGATGAAATCAGTTAACGATGAAATCAGTTAACGATGAAATCAGTTAACGATGAAATCAGTTAACGATGAAATCAGTTAACGATGAAATCAATTAACGATGAAATCAGTTAAATGAAGATGAAATCAGTTAACGATGAAATCAGTTAACGATGAAATCAGTTAACGATGAAATCAGTTAACGATGAAATCAATTAAATGAAGATGAAATCAGTTAACGATGAAATCAGTTAACGATGAAATCAGTTAACGATGAAATCAGTTAACGATGAAATCAGTTAAATGAAGATGAAATCAGTTAAAGATGAAATCAGTTAACGATGAAATCAGTTAACGATGAAATCAGTTAAATGAAGATGAAATCAGTTAACGATGAAATCAGTTAACGATGAAATCAATTAACGATGAAATCAGTTAAATGAAGATGAAATCAGTTAACGATGAAATCAGTTAAAGATGAAATCAGTTAAATGAAGAATGAAGATGAAATCAGTTAACGATGAAATCAGTTAAATGAAGATGAAATCAGTTAACGATGAAATCAATTAACGATGAAATCAGTTAACGATGAAATCAATTAACGATGAAATCAGTTAAATGAAGATGAAATCAGTTAACGATGAAATCAGTTAAAGATGAAATCAGTTAAATGAAGAATGAAGATGAAATCAGTTAACGATGAAATCAGTTAACGATGAAATCAGTTAACGATGAAATCAATTAACGATGAAATCAGTTAAATGAAGATGAAATCAGTTAACGATGAAATCAATTAACGATGAAATCAGTTAACGATGAAATCAGTTAAATGAAGATGAAATCAGTTAACGATGAAATCAGTTAACGATGAAATCAGTTAAATGAAGAATGAAAATGAAATCAGTTAACGATGAAATCAATTAACGATGAAATCAGTTAACGATGAAATCAGTTAAATGAAGATGAAATCAGTTAACGATGAAATCAGTTAACGATGAAATCAGTTAAATGAAGATGAAATCAGTTAACGATGAAATCAGTTAACAATGAAATCAGTTAAATGAAGATGAAATCAGTTAACGATGAAATCAGTTAACGATGAAATCAGTTAAATGAAGATGAAATCAGTTAACGATGAAATCAGTTAAATGAAGAATGAAAATGAAATCAGTTAAATGAAGATGAAATCAGTTAACGATGAAATCAGTTAACGATGAAATCAGTTAACGATGAAATCAGTTAAATGAAGATGAAATCAGTTAACGATGAAATCAGTTAACGATGAAATCAGTTAACGATGAAATCAGTTAACGATGAAATCAGTTAAATGAAGATGAAATCAGTTAACGATGAAATCAGTTAACGATGAAATCAGTTAAATGAAGATGAAATCAGTTAACGATGAAATCAGTTAACGATGAAATCAGTTAAATGAAGAATGAAAATGAAATCAGTTAACGATGAAATCAATTAACGATGAAATCAGTTAACGATGAAATCAGTTAAATGAAGATGAAATCAGTTAACGATGAAATCAGTTAACGATGAAATCAGTTAAATGAAGATGAAATCAGTTAACGATGAAATCAGTTAAATGAAGAATGAAAATGAAATCAGTTAAATGAAGATGAAATCAGTTAACGATGAAATCAGTTAACGATGAAATCAGTTAAATGAAGATGAAATCAGTTAACGATGAAATCAGTTAACGATGAAATCAATTAAATGAAGATGAAATCAGTTAACGATGAAATCAGTTAAATGAAGATGAAATCAGTTAACGATGAAATCAGTTAACGATGAAATCAGTTAACGATGAAATCAGTTAACGATGAAATCAGTTAAATGAAGAATGAAAATGAAATCAGTTAAATGAAGATGAAATCAGTTAACGATGAAATCAGTTAACGATGAAATCAGTTAAATGAAGATGAAATCAGTTAACGATGAAATCAGTTAACAATGAAATCAGTTAAATGAAGATGAAATCAGTTAACGATGAAATCAGTTAACGATGAAATCAGTTAAATGAAGATGAAATCAGTTAAAGATGAAATCAGTTAACGATGAAATCAGTTAACGATGAAATCAGTTAAATGAAGATGAAATCAGTTAACGATGAAATCAGTTAACGATGAAATCAATTAACGATGAAATCAGTTAAATGAAGATGAAATCAGTTAACGATGAAATCAGTTAAAGATGAAATCAGTTAAATGAAGAATGAAGATGAAATCAGTTAACGATGAAATCAGTTAAATGAAGATGAAATCAGTTAACGATGAAATCAGTTAACGATGAAATCAGTTAACGATGAAATCAGTTAAATGAAGATGAAATCAGTTAACGATGAAATCAGTTAAATGAAGAATGAAGATGAAATCAGTTAACGATGAAATCAATTAACGATGAAATCAGTTAACGATGAAATCAGTTAAATGAAGATGAAATCAGTTAACGATGAAATCAGTTAACGATGAAATCAGTTAAATGAAGAATGAAAATGAAATCAGTTAACGATGAAATCAATTAACGATGAAATCAGTTAACGATGAAATCAGTTAAATGAAGATGAAATCAGTTAACGATGAAATCAGTTAACGATGAAATCAGTTAAATGAAGATGAAATCAGTTAACGATGAAATCAGTTAACGATGAAATCAGTTAACGATGAAATCAGTTAAATGAAGATGAAATCAGTTAACGATGAAATCAGTTAACGATGAAATCAGTTAACGATGAAATCAATTAAATGAAGATGAAATCAGTTAACGATGAAATCAGTTAACGATGAAATCAGTTAAATGAAGATGAAATCAGTTAAATGAAGATGAAATCAGTTAACGATGAAATCAGTTAACGATGAAATCAGTTAACGATGAAATCAGTTAAATGAAGATGAAATCAGTTAAAGATGAAATCAGTTAACGATGAAATCAGTTAAATGAAGATGAAATCAGTTAACGATGAAATCAGTTAACGATGAAATCAATTAACGATGAAATCAGTTAAATGAAGATGAAATCAGTTAACGATGAAATCAGTTAAAGATGAAATCAGTTAAATGAAGAATGAAGATGAAATCAGTTAACGATGAAATCAGTTAAATGAAGATGAAATCAGTTAACGATGAAATCAATTAACGATGAAATCAGTTAACGATGAAATCAATTAACGATGAAATCAGTTAAATGAAGATGAAATCAGTTAACGATGAAATCAGTTAAAGATGAAATCAGTTAAATGAAGAATGAAGATGAAATCAGTTAACGATGAAATCAGTTAAATGAAGATGAAATCAGTTAACGATGAAATCAGTTAACGATGAAATCAATTAACGATGAAATCAGTTAAATGAAGATGAAATCAGTTAACGATGAAATCAGTTAAAGATGAAATCAGTTAAATGAAGAATGAAGATGAAATCAGTTAACGATGAAATCAGTTAAATGAAGATGAAATCAGTTAACGATGAAATCAGTTAACGATGAAATCAGTTAACGATGAAATCAGTTAAATGAAGATGAAATCAGTTAACGATGAAATCAGTTAAATGAAGAATGAAGATGAAATCAGTTAACGATGAAATCAATTAACGATGAAATCAGTTAACGATGAAATCAGTTAAATGAAGATGAAATCAGTTAACGATGAAATCAGTTAACGATGAAATCAGTTAAATGAAGAATGAAAATGAAATCAGTTAACGATGAAATCAATTAACGATGAAATCAGTTAACGATGAAATCAGTTAAATGAAGATGAAATCAGTTAACGATGAAATCAGTTAACGATGAAATCAGTTAAATGAAGATGAAATCAGTTAACGATGAAATCAGTTAACGATGAAATCAGTTAACGATGAAATCAGTTAAATGAAGATGAAATCAGTTAACGATGAAATCAGTTAACGATGAAATCAGTTAACGATGAAATCAATTAAATGAAGATGAAATCAGTTAACGATGAAATCAGTTAAATGAAGAATGAAAATGAAATCAGTTAAATGAAGATGAAATCAGTTAACGATGAAATCAGTTAACGATGAAATCAGTTAAATGAAGATGAAATCAGTTAACGATGAAATCAGTTAACGATGAAATCAGTTAACGATGAAATCAATTAAATGAAGATGAAATCAGTTAACGATGAAATCAGTTAAATGAAGATGAAATCAGTTAACGATGAAATCAGTTAAAGATGAAATCAGTTAACGATGAAATCAGTTAACGATGAAATCAGTTAAATGAAGATGAAATCAGTTAACGATGAAATCAGTTAAATGAAGAATGAAAATGAAATCAGTTAAATGAAGATGAAATCAGTTAACGATGAAATCAGTTAACGATGAAATCAGTTAAATGAAGATGAAATCAGTTAACGATGAAATCAGTTAACAATGAAATCAGTTAAATGAAGATGAAATCAGTTAACGATGAAATCAGTTAACGATGAAATCAGTTAAATGAAGATGAAATCAGTTAACGATGAAATCAGTTAACGATGAAATCAGTTAAATGAAGATGAAATCAGTTAACGATGAAATCAGTTAACGATGAAATCAATTAACGATGAAATCAGTTAAATGAAGATGAAATCAGTTAACGATGAAATCAGTTAAAGATGAAATCAGTTAAATGAAGAATGAAGATGAAATCAGTTAACGATGAAATCAGTTAAATGAAGATGAAATCAGTTAACGATGAAATCAGTTAACGATGAAATCAGTTAAATGAAGATGAAATCAGTTAACGATGAAATCAGTTAAATGAAGAATGAAGATGAAATCAGTTAACGATGAAATCAATTAACGATGAAATCAGTTAACGATGAAATCAGTTAAATGAAGATGAAATCAGTTAACGATGAAATCAGTTAACGATGAAATCAGTTAAATGAAGAATGAAAATGAAATCAGTTAACGATGAAATCAATTAACGATGAAATCAGTTAACGATGAAATCAGTTAAATGAAGATGAAATCAGTTAACGATGAAATCAGTTAACGATGAAATCAGTTAAATGAAGATGAAATCAGTTAACGATGAAATCAGTTAACGATGAAATCAGTTAACGATGAAATCAGTTAAATGAAGATGAAATCAGTTAACGATGAAATCAGTTAACGATGAAATCAGTTAACGATGAAATCAATTAAATGAAGATGAAATCAGTTAACGATGAAATCAGTTAAATGAAGAATGAAAATGAAATCAGTTAAATGAAGATGAAATCAGTTAACGATGAAATCAGTTAACGATGAAATCAGTTAAATGAAGATGAAATCAGTTAACGATTAAATCAGTTAACGATGAAATCAGTTAACGATGAAATCAATTAAATGAAGATGAAATCAGTTAACGATGAAATCAGTTAAATGAAGATGAAATCAGTTAACGATGAAATCAGTTAAAGATGAAATCAGTTAACGATGAAATCAGTTAACGATGAAATCAGTTAACGATGAAATCAGTTAAATGAAGATGAAATCAGTTAACGATGAAATCAGTTAAATGAAGAATGAAAATGAAATCAGTTAAATGAAGATGAAATCAGTTAACGATGAAATCAGTTAACGATGAAATCAGTTAACGATGAAATCAGTTAAATGAAGATGAAATCAGTTAACGATGAAATCAGTTAACGATGAAATCAGTTAAATGAAGATGAAATCAGTTAAAGATGAAATCAGTTAACGATGAAATCAGTTAACGATGAAATCAGTTAAATGAAGATGAAATCAGTTAAATGAAGATGAAATCAGTTAAATGAAGAATGAAAATGAAATCAGTTAACGATGAAATCAATTAACGATGAAATCAGTTAACGATGAAATCAGTTAAATGAAGATGAAATCAGTTAACGATGAAATCAGTTAACGATGAAATCAGTTAAATGAAGATGAAATCAGTTAACGATGAAATCAGTTAACGATGAAATCACTTAACGATGAAATCAGTTAAATGAAGATGAAATCAGTTAACGATGAAATCAGTTAAATGAAGATGAAATCAGTTAAAGATGAAATCAGTTAACGATGAAATCAGATAACGATGAAATCAGTTAAATGAAGATGAAATCAGTTAACGATGAAATCAGTTAACGATGGAATCAGTTAAATGAAGATGAAATCAGTTAAATGAAGATGAAATCAGTTAACGATGAAATCAGTTAACGATGAAATCAGTTAAATGAAGATGAAATCAGTTAAAGATGAAATCAGTTAACGATGAAATCAGTTAACGATGAAATCAGTTAAATGAAGATGAAATCAGTTAAATGAAGATGAAATCAGTTAAATGAAGATGAAATCAGTTAAATGAAGATGAAATCAGTTAAATGAAGAATGAAAATGAAATCAGTTAACGATGAAATCAATTAACGATGAAATCAGTTAACGATGAAATCAGTTAAATGAAGATGAAATCAGTTAAATGAAGATGAAATCAGTTAACGATGAAATCAGTTAAAGATGAAATCAGTTAACGATGAAATCAGTTAACGATGAAATCAGTTAAATGAAGATGAAATCAGTTAAAGATGAAATCAGTTAACGATGAAATCAGTTAACGATGAAATCAGTTAAATGAAGATGAAATCAGTTAAATGAAGATGAAATCAGTTAAATGAAGAATGAAAATGAAATCAGTTAACGATGAAATCAATTAACGATGAAATCAGTTAACGATGAAATCAGTTAAATGAAGATGAAATCAGTTAACGATGAAATCAGTTAACGATGAAATCAGTTAAATGAAGATGAAATCAGTTAACGATGAAATCAGTTAACGATGAAATCAGTTAACGATGAAATCAGTTAAATGAAGATGAAATCAGTTAACGATGAAATCAGTTAACGATGAAATCAGTTAACGATGAAATCAGTTAAATGAAGAATGAAAATGAAATCAGTTAAATGAAGATGAAATCAGTTAACGATGAAATCAGTTAACGATGAAATCAGTTAAATGTAGATGAAATCAGTTAACGATGAAATCAGTTAACGATGAAATCAATTAAATGAAGATGAAATCAGTTAACGATGAAATCAGTTAAATGAAGATGAAATCAGTTAACGATGAAATCAGTTAAAGATGAAATCAGTTAACGATGAAATCAGTTAACGATGAAATCAGTTAACGATGAAATCAGTTAACGATGAAATCAGTTAAATGAAGATGAAATCAGTTAACGATGAAATCAGTTAACGATGAAATCAGTTAACGATGAAATCAGTTAAATGAAGATGAAATCAGTTAAAGATGAAATCAGTTAACGATGAAATCAGTTAACGATGAAATCAGTTAAATGAAGATGAAATCAGTTAACGATGAAATCAGTTAACGATGAAATCAGTTAAATGAAGATGAAATCAGTTAACGATGAAATCAGTTAACGATGAAATCAATTAACGATGAAATCAGTTAAATGAAGATGAAATCAGTTAACGATGAAATCAGTTAAAGATGAAATCAGTTAAATGAAGAATGAAGATGAAATCAGTTAACGATGAAATCAGTTAAATGAAGATGAAATCAGTTAACGATGAAATCAGTTAACGATGAAATCAGTTAACGATGAAATCAGTTAAATGAAGATGAAATCAGTTAACGATGAAATCAGTTAAATGAAGAATGAAGATGAAATCAGTTAACGATGAAATCAATTAACGATGAAATCAGTTAACGATGAAATCAGTTAAATGAAGATGAAATCAGTTAACGATGAAATCAGTTAACGATGAAATCAGTTAAATGAAGAATGAAAATGAAATCAGTTAACGATGAAATCAATTAACGATGAAATCAGTTAACGATGAAATCAGTTAAATGAAGATGAAATCAGTTAACGATGAAATCAGTTAACGATGAAATCAGTTAAATGAAGATGAAATCAGTTAACGATGAAATCAGTTAACGATGAAATCAGTTAACGATGAAATCAGTTAAATGAAGATGAAATCAGTTAACGATGAAATCAGTTAACGATGAAATCAGTTAACGATGAAATCAATTAAATGAAGATGAAATCAGTTAACGATGAAATCAGTTAAATGAAGAATGAAAATGAAATCAGTTAAATGAAGATGAAATCAGTTAACGATGAAATCAGTTAACGATGAAATCAGTTAAATGAAGATGAAATCAGTTAACGATGAAATCAGTTAACGATGAAATCAGTTAACGATGAAATCAATTAAATGAAGATGAAATCAGTTAACGATGAAATCAGTTAAATGAAGATGAAATCAGTTAACGATGAAATCAGTTAAAGATGAAATCAGTTAACGATGAAATCAGTTAACGATGAAATCAGTTAAATGAAGATGAAATCAGTTAACGATGAAATCAGTTAACGATGAAATCAGTTAACGATGAAATCAGTTAAATGAAGATGAAATCAGTTAACGATGAAATCAGTTAACGATGAAATCAGTTAAATGAAGATGAAATCAGTTAAATGAAGAATGAAGATGAAATCAGTTAACGATGAAATCAATTAACGATGAAATCAGTTAACGATGAAATCAGTTAACGATGAAATCAGTTAAATGAAGATGAAATCAGTTAACGATGAAATCAGTTAACGATGAAATCAGTTAAATGAAGAATGAAAATGAAATCAGTTAACGATGAAATCAATTAACGATGAAATCAGTTAACGATGAAATCAGTTAAATGAAGATGAAATCAGTTAACGATGAAATCAGTTAACGATGAAATCAGTTAACGATGAAATCAATTAAATGAAGATGAAATCAGTTAACGATGAAATCAGTTAAATGAAGAATGAAAATGAAATCAGTTAAATGAAGATGAAATCAGTTAACGATGAAATCAGTTAACGATGAAATCAGTTAAATGAAGATGAAATCAGTTAACGATGAAATCAGTTAACGATGAAATCAGTTAAATGAAGATGAAATCAGTTAACGATGAAATCAGTTAACGATGAAATCAGTTAACGATGAAATCAATTAAATGAAGATGAAATCAGTTAACGATGAAATCAGTTAAATGAAGATGAAATCAGTTAACGATGAAATCAGTTAAAGATGAAATCAGTTAACGATGAAATCAGTTAACGATGAAATCAGTTAACGATGAAATCAGTTAAATGAAGATGAAATCAGTTAACGATGAAATCAGTTAAATGAAGAATGAAAATGAAATCAGTTAAATGAAGATGAAATCAGTTAACGATGAAATCAGTTAACGATGAAATCAGTTAAATGAAGATGAAATCAGTTAACGATGAAATCAGTTAACAATGAAATCAGTTAAATGAAGATGAAATCAGTTAACGATGAAATCAGTTAACGATGAAATCAGTTAACGATGAAATCAGTTAACGATGAAATCAGTTAAATGAAGATGAAATCAGTTAACGATGAAATCAGTTAACGATGAAATCAGTTAAATGAAGATGAAATCAGTTAACGATGAAATCAGTTAAATGAAGAATGAAGATGAAATCAGTTAACGATGAAATCAATTAACGATGAAATCAGTTAACGATGAAATCAGTTAAATGAAGATGAAATCAGTTAACGATGAAATCAGTTAACGATGAAATCAGTTAAATGAAGAATGAAAATGAAATCAGTTAACGATGAAATCAATTAACGATGAAATCAGTTAACGATGAAATCAGTTAAATGAAGATGAAATCAGTTAACGATGAAATCAGTTAACGATGAAATCAGTTAAATGAAGATGAAATCAGTTAACGATGAAATCAGTTAACGATGAAATCAGTTAACGATGAAATCAGTTAAATGAAGATGAAATCAGTTAACGATGAAATCAGTTAACGATGAAATCAGTTAACGATGAAATCAATTAAATGAAGATGAAATCAGTTAACGATGAAATCAGTTAACGATGAAATCAGTTAACGATGAAATCAGTTAACGATGAAATCAGTTAAATGAAGATGAAATCAGTTAACGATGAAATCAGTTAACGATGAAATCAATTAACGATGAAATCAGTTAAATGAAGATGAAATCAGTTAACGATGAAATCAGTTAAAGATGAAATCAGTTAAATGAAGAATGAAGATGAAATCAGTTAACGATGAAATCAGTTAAATGAAGATGAAATCAGTTAACGATGAAATCAGTTAACGATGAAATCAGTTAACGATGAAATCAGTTAAATGAAGATGAAATCAGTTAACGATGAAATCAGTTAAATGAAGAATGAAGATGAAATCAGTTAACGATGAAATCAATTAACGATGAAATCAGTTAACGATGAAATCAGTTAAATGAAGATGAAATCAGTTAACGATGAAATCAGTTAACGATGAAATCAGTTAAATGAAGAATGAAAATGAAATCAGTTAACGATGAAATCAATTAACGATGAAATCAGTTAACGATGAAATCAGTTAAATGAAGATGAAATCAGTTAACGATGAAATCAGTTAACGATGAAATCAGTTAAATGAAGATGAAATCAGTTAACGATGAAATCAGTTAACGATGAAATCAGTTAACGATGAAATCAGTTAAATGAAGATGAAATCAGTTAACGATGAAATCAGTTAACGATGAAATCAGTTAACGATGAAATCAATTAAATGAAGATGAAATCAGTTAACGATGAAATCAGTTAAATGAAGAATGAAAATGAAATCAGTTAAATGAAGATGAAATCAGTTAACGATGAAATCAGTTAACGATGAAATCAGTTAAATGAAGATGAAATCAGTTAACGATGAAATCAGTTAACGATGAAATCAATTAAATGAAGATGAAATCAGTTAACGATGAAATCAGTTAAATGAAGATGAAATCAGTTAACGATGAAATCAGTTAAAGATGAAATCAGTTAACGATGAAATCAGTTAACGATGAAATCAGTTAAATGAAGATGAAATCAGTTAACGATGAAATCAGTTAACGATGAAATCAGTTAACGATGAAATCAGTTAAATGAAGATGAAATCAGTTAACGATGAAATCAGTTAACGATGAAATCAGTTAAATGAAGATGAAATCAGTTAAATGAAGATGAAATCAGTTAACGATGAAATCAGTTAAATGAAGAATGAAGATGAAATCAGTTAACGATGAAATCAATTAACGATGAAATCAGTTAACGATGAAATCAGTTAAATGAAGATGAAATCAGTTAACGATGAAATCAGTTAACGATGAAATCAGTTAAATGAAGAATGAAAATGAAATCAGTTAACGATGAAATCAATTAACGATGAAATCAGTTAACGATGAAATCAGTTAAATGAAGATGAAATCAGTTAACGATGAAATCAGTTAACGATGAAATCAGTTAACGATGAAATCAATTAAATGAAGATGAAATCAGTTAACGATGAAATCAGTTAAATGAAGAATGAAAATGAAATCAGTTAAATGAAGATGAAATCAGTTAACGATGAAATCAGTTAACGATGAAATCAGTTAAATGAAGATGAAATCAGTTAACGATGAAATCAGTTAACGATGAAATCAGTTAAATGAAGATGAAATCAGTTAACGATGAAATCAGTTAACGATGAAATCAGTTAACGATGAAATCAATTAAATGAAGATGAAATCAGTTAACGATGAAATCAGTTAAATGAAGATGAAATCAGTTAACGATGAAATCAGTTAAAGATGAAATCAGTTAACGATGAAATCAGTTAACGATGAAATCAGTTAAATGAAGATGAAATCAGTTAACGATGAAATCAGTTAAATGAAGAATGAAAATGAAATCAGTTAAATGAAGATGAAATCAGTTAACGATGAAATCAGTTAACGATGAAATCAGTTAACGATGAAATCAGTTAAATGAAGATGAAATCAGTTAACGATGAAATCAGTTAACAATGAAATCAGTTAAATGAAGATGAAATCAGTTAACGATGAAATCAGTTAACGATGAAATCAGTTAACGATGAAATCAGTTAACGATGAAATCAGTTAAATGAAGATGAAATCAGTTAACGATGAAATCAGTTAACGATGAAATCAGTTAAATGAAGATGAAATCAGTTAACGATGAAATCAGTTAACGATGAAATCAGTTAAATGAAGATGAAATCAGTTAACGATGAAATCAGTTAACGATGAAATCAGTTAACGATGAAATCAATTAAATGAAGATGAAATCAGTTAACGATGAAATCAGTTAAATGAAGATGAAATCAGTTAACGATGAAATCAGTTAAAGATGAAATCAGTTAACGATGAAATCAGTTAACGATGAAATCAGTTAACGATGAAATCAGTTAAATGAAGATGAAATCAGTTAACGATGAAATCAGTTAAATGAAGAATGAAAATGAAATCAGTTAAATGAAGATGAAATCAGTTAACGATGAAATCAGTTAACGATGAAATCAGTTAAATGAAGATGAAATCAGTTAACGATGAAATCAGTTAACAATGAAATCAGTTAAATGAAGATGAAATCAGTTAACGATGAAATCAGTTAACGATGAAATCAGTTAAATGAAGATGAAATCAGTTAACGATGAAATCAGTTAACGATGAAATCAGTTAAATGAAGATGAAATCAGTTAACGATGAAATCAGTTAAATGAAGAATGAAGATGAAATCAGTTAACGATGAAATCAATTAACGATGAAATCAGTTAACGATGAAATCAGTTAAATGAAGATGAAATCAGTTAACGATGAAATCAGTTAACGATGAAATCAGTTAAATGAAGAATGAAAATGAAATCAGTTAACGATGAAATCAATTAACGATGAAATCAGTTAACGATGAAATCAGTTAAATGAAGATGAAATCAGTTAACGATGAAATCAGTTAACGATGAAATCAGTTAAATGAAGATGAAATCAGTTAACGATGAAATCAGTTAACGATGAAATCAGTTAACGATGAAATCAGTTAAATGAAGATGAAATCAGTTAACGATGAAATCAGTTAACGATGAAATCAGTTAACGATGAAATCAATTAAATGAAGATGAAATCAGTTAACGATGAAATCAGTTAACGATGAAATCAGTTAACGATGAAATCAGTTAACGATGAAATCAGTTAAATGAAGATGAAATCAGTTAACGATGAAATCAGTTAACGATGAAATCAATTAACGATGAAATCAGTTAAATGAAGATGAAATCAGTTAACGATGAAATCAGTTAAAGATGAAATCAGTTAAATGAAGAATGAAGATGAAATCAGTTAACGATGAAATCAGTTAAATGAAGATGAAATCAGTTAACGATGAAATCAGTTAACGATGAAATCAGTTAACGATGAAATCAGTTAAATGAAGATGAAATCAGTTAACGATGAAATCAGTTAAATGAAGAATGAAGATGAAATCAGTTAACGATGAAATCAATTAACGATGAAATCAGTTAACGATGAAATCAGTTAAATGAAGATGAAATCAGTTAACGATGAAATCAGTTAACGATGAAATCAGTTAAATGAAGAATGAAAATGAAATCAGTTAACGATGAAATCAATTAACGATGAAATCAGTTAACGATGAAATCAGTTAAATGAAGATGAAATCAGTTAACGATGAAATCAGTTAACGATGAAATCAGTTAAATGAAGATGAAATCAGTTAACGATGAAATCAGTTAACGATGAAATCAGTTAACGATGAAATCAGTTAAATGAAGATGAAATCAGTTAACGATGAAATCAGTTAACGATGAAATCAGTTAACGATGAAATCAATTAAATGAAGATGAAATCAGTTAACGATGAAATCAGTTAAATGAAGAATGAAAATGAAATCAGTTAAATGAAGATGAAATCAGTTAACGATGAAATCAGTTAACGATGAAATCAGTTAAATGAAGATGAAATCAGTTAACGATGAAATCAGTTAACGATGAAATCAGTTAACGATGAAATCAATTAAATGAAGATGAAATCAGTTAACGATGAAATCAGTTAAATGAAGATGAAATCAGTTAACGATGAAATCAGTTAAAGATGAAATCAGTTAACGATGAAATCAGTTAACGATGAAATCAGTTAAATGAAGATGAAATCAGTTAACGATGAAATCAGTAAAATGAAGAATGAAAATGAAATCAGTTAAATGAAGATGAAATCAGTTAACGATGAAATCAGTTAACGATGAAATCAGTTAACGATGAAATCAGTTAAATGAAGATGAAATCAGTTAACGATGAAATCAGTTAACAATGAAATCAGTTAAATGAAGATGAAATCAGTTAACGATGAAATCAGTTAACGATGAAATCAGTTAACGATGAAATCAGTTAAATGAAGATGAAATCAGTTAAAGATGAAATCAGTTAACGATGAAATCAGTTAACGATGAAATCAGTTAAATGAAGATGAAATCAGTTAACGATGAAATCAGTTAACGATGAAATCAATTAACGATGAAATCAGTTAAATGAAGATGAAATCAGTTAACGATGAAATCAGTTAAAGATGAAATCAGTTAAATGAAGAATGAAGATGAAATCAGTTAACGATGAAATCAGTTAAATGAAGATGAAATCAGTTAACGATGAAATCAGTTAACGATGAAATCAGTTAAATGAAGATGAAATCAGTTAACGATGAAATCAGTTAAATGAAGAATGAAGATGAAATCAGTTAACGATGAAATCAATTAACGATGAAATCAGTTAACGATGAAATCAGTTAAATGAAGATGAAATCAGTTAACGATGAAATCAGTTAACGATGAAATCAGTTAAATGAAGAATGAAAATGAAATCAGTTAACGATGAAATCAATTAACGATGAAATCATTTAACGATGAAATCAGTTAAATGAAGATGAAATCAGTTAACGATGAAATCAGTTAACGATGAAATCAGTTAAATGAAGATGAAATCAGTTAACGATGAAATCAGTTAACGATGAAATCAGTTAACGATGAAATCAGTTAACGATGAAATCAGTTAAATGAAGATGAAATCAGTTAACGATGAAATCAGTTAACGATGAAATCAGTTAACGATGAAATCAATTAAATGAAGATGAAATCAGTTAACGATGAAATCAGTTAACGATGAAATCAGTTAAATGAAGATGAAATCAGTTAAATGAAGATGAAATCAGTTAACGATGAAATCAGTTAACGATGAAATCAGTTAACGATGAAATCAGTTAAATGAAGATGAAATCAGTTAAAGATGAAATCAGTTAACGATGAAATCAGTTAACGATGAAATCAGTTAAATGAAGATGAAATCAGTTAACGATGAAATCAGTTAACGATGAAATCAATTAACGATGAAATCAGTTAAATGAAGATGAAATCAGTTAACGATGAAATCAGTTAACGATGAAATCAGTTAAATGAAGAATGAAGATGAAATCAGTTAACGATGAAATCAGTTAAATGAAGATGAAATCAGTTAACGATGAAATCAGTTAACGATGAAATCAGTTAAATGAAGATGAAATCAGTTAACGATGAAATCAGTTAAATGAAGAATGAAGATGAAATCAGTTAACGATGAAATCAATTAACGATGAAATCAGTTAACGATGAAATCAGTTAAATGAAGATGAAATCAGTTAACGATGAAATCAGTTAACGATGAAATCAGTTAAATGAAGAATGAAAATGAAATCAGTTAACGATGAAATCAATTAACGATGAAATCAGTTAACGATGAAATCAGTTAAATGAAGATGAAATCAGTTAACGATGAAATCAGTTAACGATGAAATCAGTTAAATGAAGATGAAATCAGTTAACGATGAAATCAGTTAACGATGAAATCAGTTAAATGAAGATGAAATCAGTTAACGATGAAATCAGTTAACGATGAAATCAGTTAACGATGAAATCAATTAAATGAAGATGAAATCAGTTAACGATGAAATCAGTTAAATGAAGAATGAAAATGAAATCAGTTAAATGAAGATGAAATCAGTTAACGATGAAATCAGTTAACGATGAAATCAGTTAAATGAAGATGAAATCAGTTAACGATGAAATCAGTTAACGATGAAATCAATTAACGATGAAATCAGTTAAATGAAGATGAAATCAGTTAACGATGAAATCAGTTAAAGATGAAATCAGTTAAATGAAGAATGAAGATGAAATCAGTTAACGATGAAATCAGTTAAATGAAGATGAAATCAGTTAACGATGAAATCAGTTAACGATGAAATCAGTTAACGATGAAATCAGTTAAATGAAGATGAAATCAGTTAACGATGAAATCAGTTAAATGAAGAATGAAGATGAAATCAGTTAACGATGAAATCAATTAACGATGAAATCAGTTAACGATGAAATCAGTTAAATGAAGATGAAATCAGTTAACGATGAAATCAGTTAACGATGAAATCAGTTAAATGAAGAATGAAAATGAAATCAGTTAACGATGAAATCAATTAACGATGAAATCAGTTAACGATGAAATCAGTTAAATGAAGATGAAATCAGTTAACGATGAAATCAGTTAACGATGAAATCAGTTAACGATGAAATCAGTTAAATGAAGATGAAATCAGTTAACGATGAAATCAGTTAACGATGAAATCAGTTAACGATGAAATCAATTAAATGAAGATGAAATCAGTTAACGATGAAATCAGTTAAATGAAGAATGAAAATGAAATCAGTTAAATGAAGATGAAATCAGTTAACGATGAAATCAGTTAACGATGAAATCAGTTAAATGAAGATGAAATCAGTTAACGATGAAATCAGTTAACGATGAAATCAGTTAACGATGAAATCAATTAAATGAAGATGAAATCAGTTAACGATGAAATCAGTTAAATGAAGATGAAATCAGTTAACGATGAAATCAGTTAAAGATGAAATCAGTTAACGATGAAATCAGTTAACGATGAAATCAGTTAACGATGAAATCAGTTAAATGAAGATGAAATCAGTTAACGATGAAATCAGTTAAATGAAGAATGAAAATGAAATCAGTTAAATGAAGATGAAATCAGTTAACGATGAAATCAGTTAACGATGAAATCAGTTAACGATGAAATCAGTTAAATGAAGATGAAATCAGTTAACGATGAAATCAGTTAAATGAAGATGAAATCAGTTAACGATGAAATCAGTTAACGATGAAATCAGTTAACGATGAAATCAATTAAATGAAGATGAAATCAGTTAACGATGAAATCAATTAAATGAAGATGAAATCAGTTAACGATGAAATCAGTTAACAATGAAATCAGTTAAATGAAGATGAAATCAGTTAACGATGAAATCAGTTAACGATGAAATCAGTTAAAGATGAAATCAGTTAACGATGAAATCAGTTAACGATGAAATCAGTTAACGATGAAATCAGTTAAATGAAGATGAAATCAGTTAACGATGAAATCAATTAACGATGAAATCAGTTAAATGAAGATGAAATCAGTTAACGATGAAATCAGTTAACGATGAAATCAGTTAAATGAAGAATGAAAATGAAATCAGTTAACGATGAAATCAATTAACGATGAAATCAGTTAACGATGAAATCAGTTAAATGAAGATGAAATCAGTTAACGATGAAATCAGTTAACGATGAAATCAGTTAAATGAAGATGAAATCAGTTAACGATGAAATCAGTTAACGATGAAATCAATTAAATGAAGATGAAATCAGTTAACGATGAAATCAGTTAAATGAAGAATGAAAATGAAATCAGTTAAATGAAGATGAAATCAGTTAACGATGAAATAAGTTAACGATGAAATCAGTTAAATGAAGATGAAATCAGTTAACAATGAAATCAGTTAACGATGAAATCAGTTAACGATGAAATCAATTAAATGAAGATGAAATCAGTTAACGATGAAATCAGTTAAATGAAGATGAAATCAGTTAACGATGAAATCAGTTAAAGATGAAATCAGTTAACGATGAAATCAGTTAAATGAAGATGAAATCAGTTAACAATGAAATCAGTTAACGATGAAATCAGTTAACGATGAAATCAATTAAATGAAGATGAAATCAGTTAACGATGAAATCAGTTAAATGAAGATGAAATCAGTTAACGATGAAATCAGTTAAAGATGAAATCAGTTAACGATGAAATCAGTTAACGATGAAATCAGTTAACGATGAAATCAGTTAAATGAAGATGAAATCAGTTAACGATGAAATCAGTTAAATGAAGAATGAAAATGAAATCAGTTAAATGAAGATGAAATCAGTTAACGATGAAATCAGTTAACGATGAAATCAGTTAACGATGAAATCAGTTAAATGAAGATGAAATCAGTTAACGATGAAATCAGTTAACAATGAAATCAGTTAAATGAAGATGAAATCAGTTAACGATGAAATCAGTTAACGATGAAATCAGTTAACGATGAAATCAGTTAAATGAAGATGAAATCAGTTAAAGATGAAATCAGTTAACGATGAAATCAGTTAACGATGAAATCAGTTAAATGAAGATGAAATCAGTTAACGATGAAATCAGTTAACGATGAAATCAATTAACGATGAAATCAGTTAAATGAAGATGAAATCAGTTAACGATGAAATCAGTTAAAGATGAAATCAGTTAAATGAAGAATGAAGATGAAATCAGTTAACGATGAAATCAGTTAAATGAAGATGAAATCAGTTAACGATGAAATCAGTTAACGATGAAATCAGTTAACGATGAAATCAGTTAAATGAAGATGAAATCAGTTAACGATGAAATCAGTTAAATGAAGAATGAAGATGAAATCAGTTAACGATGAAATCAATTAACGATGAAATCAGTTAACGATGAAATCAGTTAAATGAAGATGAAATCAGTTAACGATGAAATCAGTTAACGATGAAATCAGTTAAATGAAGAATGAAAATGAAATCAGTTAACGATGAAATCAATTAACGATGAAATCAGTTAACGATGAAATCAGTTAAATGAAGATGAAATCAGTTAACGATGAAATCAGTTAACGATGAAATCAGTTAAATGAAGATGAAATCAGTTAACGATGAAATCAGTTAACGATGAAATCAGTTAACGATGAAATCAGTTAACGATGAAATCAGTTAACGATGAAATCAGTTAAATGAAGATGAAATCAGTTAACGATGAAATCAGTTAACGATGAAATCAGTTAACGATGAAATCAATTAAATGAAGATGAAATCAGTTAACGATGAAATCAGTTAACGATGAAATCAGTTAAATGAAGATGAAATCAGTTAAATGAAGATGAAATCAGTTAACGATGAAATCAGTTAACGATGAAATCAGTTAAATGAAGATGAAATCAGTTAAAGATGAAATCAGTTAACGATGAAATCAGTTAACGATGAAATCAGTTAAATGAAGATGAAATCAGTTAACGATGAAATCAGTTAACGATGAAATCAGTTAACGATGGAATCAGTTAAATGAAGATGAAATCAGTTAACGATGAAATCAGTTAACGATGAAATCAGTTAACGATGAAATCAGTTAAATGAAGATGAAATCAGTTAACGATGAAATCAGTTAAATGAAGATGAAATCAGTTAACGATGAAATCAGTTAAATGAAGATGAAATCAGTTAACGATGAAATCAGTTAAAGATGAAATCAGTTAACGATGAAATCAGTTAACGATGAAATCAGTTAAATGAAGATGAAATCAGTTAACGATGAAATCAGTTAAAGATGAAATCAGTTAACGATGAAATCAGTTAACGATGAAATCAGTTAACGATGAAATCAATTAAATGAAGATGAAATCAGTTAACGATGAAATCAGTTAAATGAAGATGAAATCAGCTAACGATGAAATCAGTTAAAGATGAAATCAGTTAACGATGAAATCAGTTAACGATGAAATCAGTTAAATGAAGATGAAATCAGTTAACGATGAAATCAGTTAACGATGAAATCAGTTAAATGAAGAATGAAAATGAAATCAGTTAAATGAAGATGAAATCAGTTAACGATGAAATCAGTTAACGATGAAATCAGTTAACGATGGAATCAGTTAACGATGAAATCAGTTAACGATGAAATCAGTTAAATGAAGATGAAATCAGTTAACGATGAAATCAGTTAACAATGAAATCAGTTAAATGAAGATGAAATCAGTTAACGATGAAATCAGTTAACGATGAAATCAGTTAAATGAAGATGAAATCAGTTAACGATGAAATCAGTTAACGATGAAATCAGTTAACGATGAAATCACTTAACGATGAAATCAGTTAAATGAAGATGAAATCAGTTAACGATGAAATCAGTTAAAGATGAAATCAGTTAACGATGGAATCAGTTAACGATGAAATCAGTTAACGATGAAATCAGTTAAATGAAGATGAAATCAGTTAACGATGAAATCAGTTAACGATGAAATCAGTTAAATGAAGATGAAATCAGTTAACGATGAAATCAGTTAAAGATGAAATCAGTTAACGATGAAATCAGTTAACGATGAAATCAGTTAAATGAAGATGAAATCAGTTAACGATGAAATCAGTTAAAGATGAAATCAGTTAACGATGAAATCAGTTAACGATGAAATCAGTTAAATGAAGATGAAATCAGTTAACGATGAAATCAGTTAACGATGGAATCAGTTAACGATGAAATCAGTTAACGATGAAATCAGTTAAATGAAGATGAAATCAGTTAACGATGAAATCAGTTAACGATGAAATCAGTTAACGATGAAATCAATTAAATGAAGATGAAATCAGTTAACGATGAAATCAGTTAAATGAAGATGAAATCAGTTAACGATGAAATCAGTTAAAGATGAAATCAGTTAACGATGAAATCAGTTAACGATGAAATCAGTTAAATGAAGATGAAATCAGTTAACGATGAAATCAGTTAAATGAAGAATGAAAATTAAATCAGTTAAATGAAGATGAAATCAGTTAACGATGAAATCAGTTAACGATGGAATCAGTTAACGATGAAATCAGTTAACGATGAAATCAGTTAAATGAAGATGAAATCAGTTAACGATGAAATCAGTTAACGATGAAATCAGTTAACGATGAAATCAGTTAAATGAAGATGAAATCAGTTAAAGATGAAATCAGTTAACGATGAAATCAGTTAACGATGAAATCAGTTAACGATGAAATCAGTTAACGATGGAATCAGTTAAATGAAGATGAAATCAGTTAACGATGAAATCAGTTAACAATGAAATCAGTTAAATGAAGATGAAATCAGTTAACGATGAAATCACTTAACGATGAAATCAGTTAAATGAAGATGAAATCAGTTAACGATGAAATCAGTTAACGATGGAATCAGTTAACGATGAAATCAGTTAAATGAAGATGAAATCAGTTAACGATGAAATCAGTTAACGATGAAATCAGTTAACGATGAAATCAATTAAATGAAGATGAAATCAGTTAACGATGAAATCAGTTAAATGAAGATGAAATCAGTTAACGATGAAATCAGTTAACGATGAAATCAGTTAACGATGAAATCAGTTAAATGAAGATGAAATCAGTTAAATGAAGATGAAATCAGTTAAATGAAGAATGAAAATGAAATCAGTTAAATGAAGATGAAATCAGTTAACGATGAAATCAGTTAACGATGAAATCAGTTAAATGAAGATGAAATCAGTTAAATGAAGATGAAATCAGTTAACGATGAAATCAGTTAACGATGAAATCAGTTAAATGAAGATGAAATCAGTTAACGATGAAATCAGTTAACGATGAAATCAGTTAACGATGAAATCAGTTAAATGAAGATGAAATCAGTTAACGATGAAATCAGTTAAAGATGAAATCAGTTAACGATGAAATCAGTTAACGATGAAATCAGTTAACGATGGAATCAGTTAAATGAAGATGAAATCAGTTAACGATGAAATCAGTTAAATGAAGATGAAATCAGTTAACGATGAAATCAGTTAACGATGAAATCAGTTAACGATGGAATCAGTTAACGATGAAATCAGTTAACGATGAAATCAGTTAAATGAAGATGAAATCAGTTAACGATGAAATCAGTTAACGATGGAATCAGTTAAATGAAGATGAAATCAGTTAACGATGAAATCAGTTAACGATGAAATCAGTTAACGATGAAATCAGTTAAATGAAGATGAAATCAGTTAACGATGAAATCAGTTAAATGAAGAATGAAAATGAAATCAGTTAAATGAAGATGAAATCAGTTAACGATGAAATCAGTTAACGATGAAATCAGTTAAATGAAGATGAAATCAGTTAACGATGAAATCAGTTAACGATGAAATCAGTTAACGATGGAATCAGTTAAATGAAGATGAAATCAGTTAACGATGAAATCAGTTAACGATGAAATCAGTTAAATGAAGATGAAATCAGTTAACGATGAAATCAGTTAAATGAAGATGAAATCAGTTAACGATGAAATCAGTTAACGATGAAATCAGTTAACGATGGAATCAGTTAAATGAAGATGAAATCAGTTAACGATGGAATCAGTTAAATGAAGATGAAATCAGTTAACGATGAAATCAGTTAACGATGAAATCAGTTAACGATGAAATCAGTTAAATGAAGATGAAATCAGTTAACGATGAAATCAGTTAAATGAAGATGAAATCAGTTAACGATGAAATCAGTTAACGATGGAATCAGTTAAATGAAGATGAAATCAGTTAACGATGAAATCAGTTAACAATGAAATCAGTTAAATGAAGATGAAATCAGTTAACGATGAAATCACTTAACGATGAAATCAGTTAAATGAAGATGAAATCAGTTAACGATGAAATCAGTTAACGATGGAATCAGTTAACGATGAAATCAGTTAAATGAAGATGAAATCAGTTAACGATGAAATCAGTTAACGATGAAATCAGTTAACGATGAAATCAATTAAATGAAGATGAAATCAGTTAACGATGAAATCAGTTAAATGAAGATGAAATCAGTTAACGATGAAATCAGTTAACGATGAAATCAGTTAACGATGAAATCAGTTAAATGAAGATGAAATCAGTTAACGATGAAATCAGTTAAATGAAGAATGAAAATGAAATCAGTTAAATGAAGATGAAATCAGTTAACGATGAAATCAGTTAACGATGAAATCAGTTAAATGAAGATGAAATCAGTTAAATGAAGATGAAATCAGTTAACGATGAAATCAGTTAACGATGAAATCAGTTAAATGAAGATGAAATCAGTTAACGATGAAATCAGTTAACGATGAAATCAGTTAACGATGAAATCAGTTAACGATGAAATCAGTTAAATGAAGATGAAATCAGTTAAAGATGAAATCAGTTAAAGATGAAATCAGTTAACGATGAAATCAGTTAACGATGGAATCAGTTAAATGAAGATGAAATCAGTTAACGATGAAATCAGTTAACGATGAAATCAGTTAAATGAAGATGAAATCAGTTAACGATGAAATCAGTTAACGATGAAATCAGTTAACGATGAAATCAGTTAACGATGGAATCAGTTAACGATGAAATCAGTTAACGATGAAATCAGTTAAATGAAGATGAAATCAGTTAACGATGAAATCAGTTAACGATGGAATCAGTTAAATGAAGATGAAATCAGTTAACGATGAAATCAGTTAACGATGAAATCAGTTAACGATGAAATCAGTTAAATGAAGATGAAATCAGTTAACGATGAAATCAGTTAAATGAAGAATGAAAATGAAATCAGTTAAATGAAGATGAAATCAGTTAACGATGAAATCAGTTAACGATGAAATCAGTTAAATGAAGATGAAATCAGTTAACGATGAAATCAGTTAACGATGAAATCAGTTAACGATGGAATCAGTTAAATGAAGATGGAATCAGTTAACGATGAAATCAGTTAACGATGAAATCAGTTAAATGAAGATGAAATCAGTTAACGATGAAATCAGTTAAATGAAGATGAAATCAGTTAACGATGAAATCAGTTAACGATGAAATCAGTTAACGATGAAATCAGTTAAATGAAGATGAAATCAGTTAACGATGAAATCAGTTAAATGAAGATGAAATCAGTTAACGATGAAATCAGTTAAAGATGAAATCAGTTAACGATGAAATCAGTTAACGATGAAATCATTTAAATGAAGATGAAATCAGTTAACGATGAAATCAGTTAACGATGAAATCAGTTAACGATGAAATCAGTTAAATGAAGATGAAATCAGTTAACGATGAAATCAGTTAACGATGAAATCAGTTAACGATGAAATCAGTTAACGATGAAATCAGTTAACGATGGAATCAGTTAAATGAAGATGAAATCAGTTAACGATGAAATCAGTTAACGATGAAATCAGTTAAATGAAGATGAAATCAGTTAACGATGAAATCAGTTAAATGAAGATGAAATCAGTTAACGATGAAATCAGTTAACGATGAAATCAGTTAACGATGGAATCAGTTAAATGAAGATGAAATCAGTTAACGATGGAATCAGTTAAATGAAGATGAAATCAGTTAACGATGAAATCAGTTAACGATGAAATCAGTTAACGATGAAATCAGTTAAATGAAGATGAAATCAGTTAACGATGAAATCAGTTAAATGAAGATGAAATCAGTTAACGATGAAATCAGTTAAAGATGAAATCAGTTAACGATGAAATCAGTTAACGATGAAATCAGTTAACGATGAAATCAGTTAAATGAAGATGAAATCAGTTAACGATGAAATCAGTTAAAGATGAAATCAGTTAACGATGAAATCAGTTAACGATGAAATCATTTAAATGAAGATGAAATCAGTTAACGATGAAATCAGTTAACGATGAAATCAGTTAACGATGAAATCAGTTAAATGAAGATGAAATCAGTTAACGATGAAATCAGTTAACGATGAAATCAGTTAACGATGAAATCAGTTAAATGAAGATGAAATCAGTTAACGATGAAATCAGTTAACGATGAAATCAATTAAATGAAGATGAAATCAGTTAACGATGAAATCAGTTAAATGAAGATGAAATCAGTTAACGATGAAATCAGTTAAAGATGAAATCAGTTAACGATGAAATCAGTTAACGATGAAATCAGTTAAATGAAGATGAAATCAGTTAACGATGAAATCAGTTAACGATGAAATCAGTTAAATGAAGAATGAAAATGAAATCAGTTAAATGAAGATGAAATCAGTTAACGATGAAATCAGTTAACGATGGAATCAGTTAACGATGAAATCAGTTAAATGAAGATGAAATCAGTTAACGATGAAATCAGTTAACAATGAAATCAGTTAAATGAAGATGAAATCAGTTAACGATGAAATCAGTTAACGATGAAATCAGTTAACGATGAAATCACTTAACGATGAAATCAGTTAAATGAAGATGAAATCAGTTAACGATGAAATCAGTTAAAGATGAAATCAGTTAACGATGGAATCAGTTAACGATGAAATCAGTTAACGATGAAATCAGTTAAATGAAGATGAAATCAGTTAACGATGAAATCAGTTAACGATGAAATCAGTTAAATGAAGATGAAATCAGTTAACGATGAAATCAGTTAAAGATGAAATCAGTTAACGATGAAATCAGTTAACGATGAAATCAGTTAAATGAAGATGAAATCAGTTAACGATGAAATCAGTTAAAGATGAAATCAGTTAACGATGAAATCAGTTAACGATGAAATCAGTTAAATGAAGATGAAATCAGTTAATGATGAAATCAGTTAACGATGGAATCAGTTAACGATGAAATCAGTTAAATGAAGATGAAATCAGTTAACGATGAAATCAGTTAACAATGAAATCAATTAAATGAAGATGAAATCAGTTAACGATGAAATCAGTTAAATGAAGATGAAATCAGTTAACGATGAAATCAGTTAAAGATGAAATCAGTTAACGATGAAATCAGTTAACGATGAAATCAGTTAAATGAAGATGAAATCAGTTAACGATGAAATCAGTTAACGATGAAATCAGTTAACGATGAAATCAGTTAAATGAAGATGAAATCAGTTAACGATGAAATCAGTTAAATGAAGATGAAATCAGTTAACGATGAAATCAGTTAACGATGAAATCAGTTAAATGAAGATGAAATCAGTTAACGATGAAATCAGTTAAAGATGAAATCAGTTAACGATGAAATCAGTTAACGATGAAATCAGTTAACGATGGAATCAGTTAACGATGGAATCAGTTAAATGAAGATGAAATCAGTTAACGATGAAATCAGTTAACGATGAAATCAGTTAAATGAAGATGAAATCAGTTAACGATGAAATCAGTTAAATGAAGATGAAATCAGTTAACGATGAAATCAGTTAACGATGAAATCAGTTAACGATGAAATCAATTAAATGAAGATGAAATCAGTTAACGATGAAATCAGTTAAATGAAGATGAAATCAGTTAACGATGAAATCAGTTAAAGATGAAATCAGTTAACGATGAAATCAGTTAACGATGAAATCAGTTAAATGAAGATGAAATCAGTTAACGATGAAATCAGTTAACGATGAAATCAGTTAAATGAAGAATGAAAATGAAATCAGTTAAATGAAGATGAAATCAGTTAACGATGAAATCAGTTAACGATGAAATCAGTTAACGATGGAATCAGTTAACGATGAAATCAGTTAACGATGAAATCAGTTAAATGAAGATGAAATCAGTTAAATGAAGATGAAATCAGTTAACGATGAAATCAGTTAACAATGAAATCAGTTAAATGAAGATGAAATCAGTTAACGATGAAATCAGTTAACGATGAAATCAGTTAAATGAAGATGAAATCAGTTAACGATGAAATCAGTTAACGATGAAATCAGTTAACGATGAAATCACTTAACGATGAAATCAGTTAAATGAAGATGAAATCAGTTAACGATGAAATCAGTTAAAGATGAAATCAGTTAACGATGGAATCAGTTAACGATGAAATCAGTTAACGATGAAATCAGTTAAATGAAGATGAAATCAGTTAACGATGAAATCAGTTAACGATGAAATCAGTTAACGATGGAATCAGTTAACGATGAAATCAGTTAACGATGAAATCACTTAACGATGAAATCAGTTAAATGAAGATGAAATCAGTTAACGATGAAATCAGTTAAAGATGAAATCAGTTAACGATGGAATCAGTTAACGATGAAATCAGTTAACGATGAAATCAGTTAAATGAAGATGAAATCAGTTAACGATGAAATCAGTTAACGATGGAATCAGTTAACGATGAAATCAGTTAACGATGGAATCAGTTAACGATGAAATCAGTTAACGATGAAATCAGTTAAATGAAGATGAAATCAGTTAACGATGAAATCAGTTAACAATGAAATCAGTTAAATGAAGATGAAATCAGTTAACGATGAAATCAGTTAACGATGAAATCAGTTAACGATGAAATCACTTAACGATGAAATCAGTTAAATGAAGATGAAATCAGTTAACGATGAAATCAGTTAAAGACGAAATCAGTTAACGATGGAATCAGTTAACGATGAAATCAGTTAACGATGAAATCAGTTAAATGAAGATGAAATCAGTTAACGATGAAATCAGTTAAATGAAGATGAAATCAGTTAACGATGAAATCAGTTAACGATGAAATCAGTTAAATGAAGATGAAATCAGTTAACGATGAAATCAGTTAACGATGAAATCAGTTAAATGAAGATGAAATCAGTTAACGATGAAATCAGTTAACGATGAAATCAGTTAAATGAAGATGAAATCAGTTAACGATGAAATCAGTTAACGATGAAATCAGTTAACGATGAAATCAGTTAAATGAAGATGAAATCAGTTAACGATGAAATCAGTTAAAGATGAAATCAGTTAACGATGAAATCAGTTAACGATGAAATCAGTTAACGATGAAATCAGTTAACGATGAAATCAGTTAAATGAAGATGAAATCAGTTAACGATGAAATCAGTTAACGATGAAATCAGTTAACGATGAAATCAGTTAAATGAAGATGAAATCAGTTAACGATGAAATCAGTTCACGATGAAATCAGTTAACAATGAAATCAATTAAATGAAGATGAAATCAGTTAACGATGAAATCAGTTAAATGAAGATGAAATCAGTTAACGATGAAATCAGTTCACGATGAAATCAGTTAACAATGAAATCAATTAAATGAAGATGAAATCAGTTAACGATGAAATCAGTTAAATGAAGAATGAAAATGAAATCAGTTAAATGAAGATGAAATCAGTTAACGATGAAATCAGTTAACGATGAAATCAGTTAAATGAAGATGAAATCAGTTAACGATGAAATCAGTTAACGATGGAATCAGTTAACGATGAAATCAGTTAACGATGAAATCAGTTAAATGAAGATGAAATCAGTTAACGATGAAATCAGTTAACGATGAAATCAGTTAACGATGAAATCAATTAAATGAAGATGAAATCAGTTAACGATGAAATCAGTTAAATGAAGATGAAATCAGTTAACGATGAAATCAGTTAAAGATGAAATCAGTTAACGATGAAATCAGTTAACGATGAAATCAGTTAAATGAAGATGAAATCAGTTAACGATGAAATCAGTTAAATGAAGAATGAAAATTAAATCAGTTAAATGAAGATGAAATCAGTTAACGATGAAATCAGTTAACGATGGAATCAGTTAACGATGAAATCAGTTAACGATGAAATCAGTTAAATGAAGATGAAATCAGTTAACGATGAAATCAGTTAACGATGAAATCAGTTAAATGAAGATGAAATCAGTTAAAGATGAAATCAGTTAACGATGAAATCAGTTAACGATGAAATCAGTTAACGATGGAATCAGTTAAATGAAGATGAAATCAGTTAACGATGAAATCAGTTAACAATGAAATCAGTTAAATGAAGATGAAATCAGTTAACGATGAAATCACTTAACGATGAAATCAGTTAAATGAAGATGAAATCAGTTAACGATGAAATCAGTTAACGATGGAATCAGTTAACGATGAAATCAGTTAACGATGAAATCAGTTAAATGAAGATGAAATCAGTTAACGATGAAATCAGTTAACGATGAAATCAGTTAACGATGAAATCAATTAAATGAAGATGAAATCAGTTAACGATGAAATCAGTTAAATGAAGATGAAATCAGTTAACGATGAAATCAGTTAACGATGAAATCAGTTAACGATGAAATCAGTTAAATGAAGATGAAATCAGTTAACGATGAAATCAGTTAAATGAAGAATGAAAATGAAATCAGTTAAATGAAGATGAAATCAGTTAACGATGAAATCAGTTAAAGATGAAATCAGTTAACGATGGAATCAGTTAAATGAAGATGAAATCAGTTAACGATGAAATCAGTTAAATGAAGATGAAATCAGTTAACGATGAAATCAGTTAACGATGAAATCAGTTAAATGAAGATGAAATCAGTTAACGATGAAATCAGTTAAAGATGAAATCAGTTAACGATGAAATCAGTTAACGATGAAATCAGTTAAATGAAGATGAAATCAGTTAACGATGAAATCAGTTAAAGATGAAATCAGTTAACGATGAAATCAGTTAACGATGAAATCAGTTAAATGAAGATGAAATCAGTTAATGATGAAATCAGTTAACGATGGAATCAGTTAACGATGAAATCAGTTAAATGAAGATGAAATCAGTTAACGATGAAATCAGTTAACAATGAAATCAATTAAATGAAGATGAAATCAGTTAACGATGAAATCAGTTAAATGAAGATGAAATCAGTTAACGATGAAATCAGTTAAAGATGAAATCAGTTAACGATGAAATCAGTTAACGATGAAATCAGTTAAATGAAGATGAAATCAGTTAACGATGAAATCAGTTAACGATGAAATCAGTTAACGATGAAATCAGTTAAATGAAGATGAAATCAGTTAAATGAAGATGAAATCAGTTAACGATGAAATCAGTTAAATGAAGATGAAATCAGTTAACGATGAAATCAGTTAACGATGAAATCAGTTAACGATGAAATCAGTTAAATGAAGATGAAATCAGTTAACGATGAAATCAGTTAAAGATGAAATCAGTTAACGATGAAATCAGTTAACGATGAAATCAGTTAACGATGGAATCAGTTAACGATGGAATCAGTTAAATGAAGATGAAATCAGTTAACGATGAAATCAGTTAACGATGAAATCAGTTAACGATGAAATCAGTTAAATGAAGATGAAATCAGTTAACGATGAAATCAGTTAAATGAAGATGAAATCAGTTAACGATGAAATCAGTTAACGATGAAATCAGTTAACGATGGAATCAGTTAACGATGAAATCAGTTAACGATGAAATCAGTTAAATGAAGATGAAATCAGTTAACGATGAAATCAGTTAACGATGGAATCAGTTAAATGAAGATGAAATCAGTTAACGATGAAATCAGTTAAATGAAGATGAAATCAGTTAACGATGAAATCAGTTAAATGAAGAATGAAAATGAAATCAGTTAAATGAAGATGAAATCAGTTAACGATGAAATCAGTTAACGATGAAATCAGTTAAATGAAGATGAAATCAGTTAACGATGAAATCAGTTAACGATGAAATCAGTTAACGATGGAATCAGTTAAATGAAGATGAAATCAGTTAACGATGAAATCAGTTAACGATGAAATCAGTTAAATGAAGATGAAATCAGTTAACGATGAAATCAGTTAAATGAAGATGAAATCAGTTAACGATGAAATCAGTTAACGATGAAATCAGTTAAATGAAGATGAAATCAGTTAACGATGAAATCAGTTAACGATGAAATCAATTAAATGAAGATGAAATCAGTTAACGATGAAATCAGTTAAAAGAAGATGAAATCAGTTAACGATGAAATCAGTTAACGATGAAATCAGTTAAATGAAGATGAAATCAGTTAACGATGAAATCAGTTAAATGAAGAATGAAAATGAAATCAGTTAAATGAAGATGAAATCAGTTAACGATGAAATCAGTTAAATGAAGATGAAATCAGTTAACGATGAAATCAGTTAACGATGAAATCAGTTAACGATGGAATCAGTTAACGATGAAATCAGTTAACGATGAAATCAGTTAAATGAAGATGAAATCAGTTAACGATGAAATCAGTTAACAATGAAATCAGTTAAATGAAGATGAAATCAGTTAACGATGAAATCAGTTAACGATGAAATCAGTTAACGATGAAATCACTTAACGATGAAATCAGTTAAATGAAGATGAAATCAGTTAACGATGAAATCAGTTAACGATGAAATCAGTTAACGATGGAATCAGTTAACGATGAAATCAGTTAACGATGAAATCAGTTAAATGAAGATGAAATCAGTTAACGATGGAATCAGTTAACGATGAAATCAGTTAACGATGGAATCAGTTAACGATGAAATCAGTTAACGATGAAATCAGTTAAATGAAGATGAAATCAGTTAACGATGAAATCAGTTAAATGAAGATGAAATCAGTTAACGATGAAATCAGTTAACGATGAAATCAGTTAACGATGAAATCACTTAACGATGAAATCAGTTAAATGAAGATGAAATCAGTTAACGATGAAATCAGTTAAAGATGAAATCAGTTAACGATGAAATCACTTAACGATGAAATCAGTTAAATGAAGATGAAATCAGTTAACGATGGAATCAGTTAACGATGAAATCAGTTAACGATGGAATCAGTTAACGATGAAATCAGTTAACGATGAAATCAGTTAAATGAAGATGAAATCAGTTAACGATGAAATCAGTTAACAATGAAATCAGTTAAATGAAGATGAAATCAGTTAACGATGAAATCAGTTAACGATGAAATCACTTAACGATGAAATCAGTTAAATGAAGATGAAATCAGTTAACGATGAAATCAGTTAAAGATGAAATCAGTTAACGATGGAATCAGTTAACGATGAAATCAGTTAACGATGAAATCAGTTAAATGAAGATGAAATCAGTTAACGATGAAATCAGTTAACGATGAAATCAGTTAAATGAAGATGAAATCAGTTAACGATGAAATCAGTTAACGATGGAATCAGTTAACGATGAAATCAGTTAACGATGAAATCAGTTAAATGAAGATGAAATCAGTTAACGATGAAATCAGTTAACGATGAAATCAGTTAAATGAAGATGAAATCAGTTAACGATGGAATCAGTTAAATGAAGATGAAATCAGTTAACGATGAAATCAGTTAACAATGAAATCAGTTAAATGAAGATGAAATCAGTTAACGATGAAATCACTTAACGATGAAATCAGTTAAATGAAGATGAAATCAGTTAACGATGAAATCAGTTAACGATGGAATCAGTTAACGATGAAATCAGTTAAATGAAGATGAAATCAGTTAACGATGAAATCAGTTAACGATGAAATCAGTTAACGATGAAATCAATTAAATGAAGATGAAATCAGTTAACGATGAAATCAGTTAAATGAAGATGAAATCAGTTAACGATGAAATCAGTTAACGATGAAATCAGTTAACGATGAAATCAGTTAAATGAAGATGAAATCAGTTAACGATGAAATCAGTTAAATGAAGAATGAAAATGAAATCAGTTAAATGAAGATGAAATCAGTTAACGATGAAATCAGTTAACGATGAAATCAGTTAAATGAAGATGAAATCAGTTAAATGAAGATGAAATCAGTTAACGATGAAATCAGTTAACGATGAAATCAGTTAAATGAAGATGAAATCAGTTAACGATGAAATCAGTTAACGATGAAATCAGTTAACGATGAAATCAGTTAAATGAAGATGAAATCAGTTAACGATGAAATCAGTTAAAGATGAAATCAGTTAACGATGAAATCAGTTAACGATGAAATCAGTTAACGATGGAATCAGTTAAATGAAGATGAAATCAGTTAACGATGAAATCAGTTAACGATGAAATCAGTTAAATGAAGATGAAATCAGTTAACGATGAAATCAGTTAACGATGAAATCAGTTAACGATGAAATCAGTTAACGATGGAATCAGTTAACGATGAAATCAGTTAACGATGAAATCAGTTAAATGAAGATGAAATCAGTTAACGATGAAATCAGTTAACGATGGAATCAGTTAAATGAAGATGAAATCAGTTAACGATGAAATCAGTTAACGATGAAATCAGTTAACGATGAAATCAGTTAAATGAAGATGAAATCAGTTAACGATGAAATCAGTTAAATGAAGAATGAAAATGAAATCAGTTAAATGAAGATGAAATCAGTTAACGATGAAATCAGTTAACGATGAAATCAGTTAAATGAAGATGAAATCAGTTAACGATGAAATCAGTTAACGATGAAATCAGTTAACGATGGAATCAGTTAAATGAAGATGAAATCAGTTAACGATGAAATCAGTTAACGATGAAATCAGTTAAATGAAGATGAAATCAGTTAACGATGAAATCAGTTAAATGAAGATGAAATCAGTTAACGATGAAATCAGTTAACGATGAAATCAGTTAACGATGGAATCAGTTAAATGAAGATGAAATCAGTTAACGATGGAATCAGTTAAATGAAGATGAAATCAGTTAACGATGAAATCAGTTAACGATGAAATCAGTTAACGATGAAATCAGTTAACGATGAAATCAGTTAAATGAAGATGAAATCAGTTAACGATGAAATCAGTTAAATGAAGATGAAATCAGTTAACGATGAAATCAGTTAAAGATGAAATCAGTTAACGATGAAATCAGTTAACGATGAAATCAGTTAAATGAAGATGAAATCAGTTAACGATGAAATCAGTTAAAGATGAAATCAGTTAACGATGAAATCAGTTAACGATGAAATCATTTAAATGAAGATGAAATCAGTTAACGATGAAATCAGTTAACGATGAAATCAGTTAACGATGAAATCAGTTAAATGAAGATGAAATCAGTTAACGATGAAATCAGTTAACGATGAAATCAGTTAACGATGAAATCAGTTAAATGAACATGAAATCAGTTAACGATGAAATCAGTTAACGATGAAATCAGTTAAAGATGAAATCAGTTAACGATGAAATCAGTTAACGATGAAATCAGTTAACGATGAAATCATTTAAATGAAGATGAAATCAGTTAACGATGAAATCAGTTAACGATGAAATCAGTTAACGATGAAATCAGTTAAATGAAGATGAAATCAGTTAACGATGAAATCAGTTAACGATGAAATCAGTTAACGATGAAATCAGTTAAATGAACATGAAATCAGTTAACGATGAAATCAGTTAACGATGAAATCAGTTAACGATGAAATCAATTAAATGAAGATGAAATCAGTTAACGATGAAATCAGTTAAATGAAGATGAAATCAGTTAACGATGAAATCAGTTAAAGATGAAATCAGTTAACGATGAAATCAGTTAACGATGAAATCAGTTAAATGAAGATGAAATCAGTTAACGATGAAATCAGTTAACGATGAAATCAGTTAAATGAAGATGAAATCAGTTAACGATGAAATCAGTTAACGATGAAATCAGTTAACGATGAAATCAGTTAAATGAACATGAAATCAGTTAACGATGAAATCAGTTAACGATGAAATCAGTTAACGATGAAATCAATTAAATGAAGATGAAATCAGTTAACGATGAAATCAGTTAAATGAAGATGAAATCAGTTAACGATGAAATCAGTTAAAGATGAAATCAGTTAACGATGAAATCAGTTAACGATGAAATCAGTTAAATGAAGATGAAATCAGTTAACGATGAAATCAGTTAACGATGAAATCAGTTAAATGAAGAATGAAAATGAAATCAGTTAAATGAAGATGAAATCAGTTAACGATGAAATCAGTTAACGATGAAATCAGTTAACGATGGAATCAGTTAACGATGAAATCAGTTAACGATGAAATCAGTTAAATGAAGATGAAATCAGTTAACGATGAAATCAGTTAACAATGAAATCAGTTAAATGAAGATGAAATCAGTTAACGATGAAATCAGTTAACGATGAAATCAGTTAACGATGAAATCACTTAACGATGAAATCAGTTAAATGAAGATGAAATCAGTTAACGATGAAATCAGTTAACGATGAAATCAGTTAACGATGAAATCAGTTAACGATGGAATCAGTTAAATGAAGATGAAATCAGTTAACGATGAAATCAGTTAACGATGAAATCAGTTAACGATGAAATCAGTTAAATGAAGATGAAATCAGTTAACGATGAAATCAGTTAAATGAAGAATGAAAATGAAATCAGTTAAATGAAGATGAAATCAGTTAACGATGAAATCAGTTAACGATGAAATCAGTTAAATGAAGATGAAATCAGTTAACGATGAAATCAGTTAACGATGAAATCAGTTAACGATGAAATCAGTTAACGATGGAATCAGTTAAATGAAGATGAAATCAGTTAACGATGAAATCAGTTAACGATGAAATCAGTTAAATGAAGATGAAATCAGTTAACGATGAAATCAGTTAAATGAAGATGAAATCAGTTAACGATGAAATCAGTTAACGATGAAATCAGTTAACGATGGAATCAGTTAAATGAAGATGAAATCAGTTAACGATGGAATCAGTTAAATGAAGATGAAATCAGTTAACGATGAAATCAGTTAACGATGAAATCAGTTAACGATGAAATCAGTTAAATGAAGATGAAATCAGTTAACGATGAAATCAGTTAACGATGAAATCAGTTAACGATGAAATCAGTTAAATGAAGATGAAATCAGTTAACGATGAAATCAGTTAACGATGAAATCAGTTAACGATGAAATCAGTTAAATGAAGATGAAATCAGTTAACGATGAAATCAGTTAACGATGAAATCAGTTAACGATGAAATCAATTAAATGAAGATGAAATCAGTTAACGATGAAATCAGTTAAATGAAGATGAAATCAGTTAACGATGAAATCAGTTAAAGATGAAATCAGTTAACGATGAAATCAGTTAACGATGAAATCAGTTAAATGAAGATGAAATCAGTTAACGATGAAATCAGTTAACGATGAAATCAGTTAAATGAAGAATGAAAATGAAATCAGTTAAATGAAGATGAAATCAGTTAACGATGAAATCAGTTAACGATGAAATCAGTTAACGATGGAATCAGTTAACGATGAAATCAGTTAACGATGAAATCAGTTAAATGAAGATGAAATCAGTTAACGATGAAATCAGTTAACAATGAAATCAGTTAAATGAAGATGAAATCAGTTAACGATGAAATCAGTTAACGATGAAATCAGTTAACGATGAAATCACTTAACGATGAAATCAGTTAAATGAAGATGAAATCAGTTAACGATGAAATCAGTTAACGATGAAATCAGTTAACGATGAAATCAGTTAACGATGGAATCAGTTAAATGAAGATGAAATCAGTTAACGATGAAATCAGTTAACGATGAAATCAGTTAACGATGAAATCAGTTAAATGAAGATGAAATCAGTTAACGATGAAATCAGTTAAATGAAGAATGAAAATGAAATCAGTTAAATGAAGATGAAATCAGTTAACGATGAAATCAGTTAACGATGAAATCAGTTAAATGAAGATGAAATCAGTTAACGATGAAATCAGTTAACGATGAAATCAGTTAACGATGGAATCAGTTAAATGAAGATGAAATCAGTTAACGATGAAATCAGTTAACGATGAAATCAGTTAAATGAAGATGAAATCAGTTAACGATGAAATCAGTTAAATGAAGATGAAATCAGTTAACGATGAAATCAGTTAACGATGAAATCAGTTAACGATGGAATCAGTTAAATGAAGATGAAATCAGTTAACGATGGAATCAGTTAAATGAAGATGAAATCAGTTAACGATGAAATCAGTTAACGATGAAATCAGTTAACGATGAAATCAGTTAAATGAAGATGAAATCAGTTAACGATGAAATCAGTTAAATGAAGATGAAATCAGTTAACGATGAAATCAGTTAAAGATGAAATCAGTTAACGATGAAATCAGTTAACGATGAAATCAGTTAAATGAAGATGAAATCAGTTAACGATGAAATCAGTTAAAGATGAAATCAGTTAACGATGAAATCAGTTAACGATGAAATCATTTAAATGAAGATGAAATCAGTTAACGATGAAATCAGTTAACGATGAAATCAGTTAACGATGAAATCAGTTAAATGAAGATGAAATCAGTTAACGATGAAATCAGTTAACGATGAAATCAGTTAACGATGAAATCAGTTAAATGAAGATGAAATCAGTTAACGATGAAATCAGTTAACGATGAAATCAATTAAATGAAGATGAAATCAGTTAACGATGAAATCAGTTAAATGAAGATCAAATCAGTTAACGATGAAATCAGTTAAAGATGAAATCAGTTAACGATGAAATCAGTTAACGATGAAATCAGTTAAATGAAGATGAAATCAGTTAACGATGAAATCAGTTAACGATGAAATCAGTTAAATGAAGAATGAAAATGAAATCAGTTAAATGAAGATGAAATCAGTTAACGATGAAATCAGTTAACGATGGAATCAGTTAACGATGAAATCAGTTAAATGAAGATGAAATCAGTTAACGATGAAATCAGTTAACAATGAAATCAGTTAAATGAAGATGAAATCAGTTAACGATGAAATCAGTTAACGATGAAATCAGTTAACGATGAAATCACTTAACGATGAAATCAGTTAAATGAAGATGAAATCAGTTAACGATGAAATCAGTTAAAGATGAAATCAGTTAACGATGGAATCAGTTAACGATGAAATCAGTTAACGATGAAATCAGTTAAATGAAGATGAAATCAGTTAACGATGAAATCAGTTAAAGATGAAATCAGTTAACGATGAAATCAGTTAACGATGAAATCAGTTAAATGAAGATGAAATCAGTTAACGATGAAATCAGTTAAAGATGAAATCAGTTAACGATGAAATCAGTTAACGATGAAATCAGTTAAATGAAGATGAAATCAGTTAATGATGAAATCAGTTAACGATGGAATCAGTTAACGATGAAATCAGTTAAATGAAGATGAAATCAGTTAACGATGAAATCAGTTAACGATGAAATCAGTTAAATGAAGATGAAATCAGTTAACGATGAAATCAGTTAAATGAAGATGAAATCAGTTAACAATGAAATCAATTAAATGAAGATGAAATCAGTTAACGATGAAATCAATTAAATGAAGATGAAATCAGTTAACGATGAAATCAGTTAAATGAAGATGAAATCAGTTAAAGATGAAATCAGTTAACGATGAAATCAGTTAACGATGAAATCAGTTAAATGAAGATGAAATCAGTTAACGATGAAATCAGTTAACGATGAAATCAGTTAACGATGAAATCAGTTAAATGAAGATGAAATCAGTTAACGATGAAATCAGTTAAATGAAGATGAAATCAGTTAACGATGAAATCAGTTAACGATGAAATCAGTTAACGATGAAATCAGTTAAATGAAGATGAAATCAGTTAACGATGAAATCAGTTAACGATGAAATCAGTTAACGATGAAATCAGTTAACGATGGAATCAGTTAACGATGGAATCAGTTAACGATGGAATCAGTTAAATGAAGATGAAATCAGTTAACGATGAAATCAGTTAACGATGAAATCAGTTAAATGAAGATGAAATCAGTTAACGATGAAATCAGTTAAATGAAGATGAAATCAGTTAACGATGAAATCAGTTAACGATGAAATCAGTTAACGATGAAATCAATTAAATGAAGATGAAATCAGTTAACGATGAAATCAGTTAAAGATGAAATCAGTTAACGATGAAATCAGTTAACGATGAAATCAGTTAAATGAAGATGAAATCAGTTAACGATGAAATCAGTTAACGATGAAATCAGTTAAATGAAGAATGAAAATGAAATCAGTTAAATGAAGATGAAATCAGTTAACGATGAAATCAGTTAACGATGAAATCAGTTAACGATGAAATCAGTTAAATGAAGATGAAATCAGTTAACGATGAAATCAGTTAACAATGAAATCAGTTAAATGAAGATGAAATCAGTTAACGATGAAATCAGTTAACGATGAAATCAGTTAAATGAAGATGAAATCAGTTAACGATGAAATCAGTTAACGATGAAATCAGTTAACGATGAAATCACTTAACGATGAAATCAGTTAAATGAAGATGAAATCAGTTAACGATGAAATCAGTTAAAGATGAAATCAGTTAACGATGGAATCAGTTAACGATGAAATCAGTTAACGATGAAATCAGTTAAATGAAGATGAAATCAGTTAACGATGAAATCAGTTAACGATGAAATCAGTTAACGATGGAATCAGTTAACGATGAAATCAGTTAACGATGGAATCAGTTAACGATGAAATCAGTTAACGATGAAATCAGTTAAATGAAGATGAAATCAGTTAACGATGAAATCAGTTAACAATGAAATCAGTTAAATGAAGATGAAATCAGTTAACGATGAAATCAGTTAACGATGAAATCACTTAACGATGAAATCAGTTAAATGAAGATGAAATCAGTTAACGATGAAATCAGTTAAAGACGAAATCAGTTAACGATGGAATCAGTTAACGATGAAATCAGTTAACGATGAAATCAGTTAAATGAAGATGAAATCAGTTAACGATGAAATCAGTTAAATGAAGATGAAATCAGTTAACGATGAAATCAGTTAACGATGAAATCAGTTAAATGAAGATGAAATCAGTTAACGATGAAATCAGTTAAAGATGAAATCAGTTAAATGAAGATGAAATCAGTTAACGATGAAATCAGTTAACGATGAAATCAGTTAACGATGGAATCAGTTAACGATGAAATCAGTTAACGATGAAATCAGTTAAATGAAGATGAAATCAGTTAACGATGAAATCAGTTAACGATGAAATCAGTTAAATGAAGATGAAATCAGTTAACGATGAAATCAGTTAACGATGAAATCAGTTAACGATGAAATCAGTTAAATGAAGATGAAATCAGTTAACGATGAAATCAGTTAAAGATGAAATCAGTTAACGATGAAATCAGTTAACGATGAAATCAGTTAAATGAAGATGAAATCAGTTAACGATGAAATCAGTTAACGATGAAATCAGTTAACGATGAAATCAGTTAAATGAAGATGAAATCAGTTAACGATGAAATCAGTTCACGATGAAATCAGTTAACAATGAAATCAATTAAATGAAGATGAAATCAGTTAACGATGAAATCAGTTAAATGAAGAATGAAAATGAAATCAGTTAAATGAAGATGAAATCAGTTAACGATGAAATCAGTTAACGATGAAATCAGTTAACGATGAAATCAGTTAACGATGAAATCAGTTAAATGAAGATGAAATCAGTTAACGATGAAATCAGTTAAATGAAGATGAAATCAGTTAACGATGAAATCAGTTAACGATGAAATCAGTTAACGATGGAATCAGTTAACGATGAAATCAGTTAACGATGAAATCAGTTAAATGAAGATGAAATCAGTTAACGATGAAATCAGTTAACGATGAAATCAGTTAACGATGAAATCAGTTAAATGAAGATGAAATCAGTTAACGATGAAATCAGTTAAAGATGAAATCAGTTAACGATGAAATCAGTTAACGATGAAATCAGTTAAATGAAGATGAAATCAGTTAACGATGAAATCAGTTAACGATGAAATCAGTTAACGATGGAATCAGTTAAATGAAGATGAAATCAGTTAACGATGAAATCAGTTAACGATGAAATCAGTTAACGATGAAATCAGTTAAATGAAGATGAAATCAGTTAACGATGAAATCAGTTAAATGAAGATGAAATCAGTTAACGATGAAATCAGTTAAATGAAGATGAAATCAGTTAACGATGAAATCAGTTAAAGATGAAATCAGTTAACGATGAAATCAGTTAACGATGAAATCAGTTAAATGAAGATGAAATCAGTTAACGATGAAATCAGTTAAAGATGAAATCAGTTAACGATGAAATCAGTTAACGATGAAATCAGTTAACGATGAAATCAATTAAATGAAGATGAAATCAGTTAACGATGAAATCAGTTAAATGAAGATGAAATCAGTTAACGATGAAATCAGTTAAAGATGAAATCAGTTAACGATGAAATCAGTTAACGATGAAATCAGTTAAATGAAGATGAAATCAGTTAACGATGAAATCAGTTAACGATGAAATCAGTTAAATGAAGAATGAAAATGAAATCAGTTAAATGAAGATGAAATCAGTTAACGATGAAATCAGTTAACGATGAAATCAGTTAACGATGGAATCAGTTAACGATGAAATCAGTTAAATGAAGATGAAATCAGTTAACGATGAAATCAGTTAACAATGAAATCAGTTAAATGAAGATGAAATCAGTTAACGATGAAATCAGTTAACGATGAAATCAGTTAAATGAAGATGAAATCAGTTAACGATGAAATCAGTTAACGATGAAATCAGTTAACGATGAAATCACTTAACGATGAAATCAGTTAAATGAAGATGAAATCAGTTAACGATGAAATCAGTTAAAGATGAAATCAGTTAACGATGGAATCAGTTAACGATGAAATCAGTTAACGATGAAATCAGTTAAATGAAGATGAAATCAGTTAACGATGAAATCAGTTAACGATGAAATCAGTTAAATGAAGATGAAATCAGTTAACGATGAAATCAGTTAAAGATGAAATCAGTTAACGATGAAATCAGTTAACGATGAAATCAGTTAAATGAAGATGAAATCAGTTAACGATGAAATCAGTTAAAGATGAAATCAGTTAACGATGAAATCAGTTAACGATGAAATCAGTTAAATGAAGATGAAATCAGTTAACGATGAAATCAGTTAACGATGGAATCAGTTAACGATGAAATCAGTTAACGATGAAATCAGTTAAATGAAGATGAAATCAGTTAACGATGAAATCAGTTAACGATGAAATCAGTTAACGATGAAATCAATTAAATGAAGATGAAATCAGTTAACGATGAAATCAGTTAAATGAAGATGAAATCAGTTAACGATGAAATCAGTTAAAGATGAAATCAGTTAACGATGAAATCAGTTAACGATGAAATCAGTTAAATGAAGATGAAATCAGTTAACGATGAAATCAGTTAAATGAAGAATGAAAATTAAATCAGTTAAATGAAGATGAAATCAGTTAACGATGAAATCAGTTAACGATGGAATCAGTTAACGATGAAATCAGTTAACGATGAAATCAGTTAAATGAAGATGAAATCAGTTAACGATGAAATCAGTTAACGATGAAATCAGTTAACGATGAAATCAGTTAAATGAAGATGAAATCAGTTAAAGATGAAATCAGTTAACGATGAAATCAGTTAACGATGGAATCAGTTAAATGAAGATGAAATCAGTTAACGATGAAATCAGTTAACAATGAAATCAGTTAAATGAAGATGAAATCAGTTAACGATGAAATCACTTAACGATGAAATCAGTTAAATGAAGATGAAATCAGTTAACGATGAAATCAGTTAACGATGGAATCAGTTAACGATGAAATCAGTTAACGATGAAATCAGTTAAATGAAGATTAAATCAGTTAACGATGAAATCAGTTAACGATGAAATCAGTTAACGATGAAATCAATTAAATGAAGATGAAATCAGTTAACGATGAAATCAGTTAAATGAAGATGAAATCAGTTAACGATGAAATCAGTTAACGATGAAATCAGTTAACGATGAAATCAGTTAAATGAAGATGAAATCAGTTAACGATGAAATCAGTTAAATGAAGAATGAAAATGAAATCAGTTAAATGAAGATGAAATCAGTTAACGATGAAATCAGTTAACGATGAAATCAGTTAACGATGAAATCAGTTAAATGAAGATGAAATCAGTTAAATGAAGATGAAATCAGTTAAATGAAGATTAAATCAGTTAACGATGAAATCAGTTAACGATGAAATCAGTTAAATGAAGATGAAATCAGTTAACGATGAAATCAGTTAACGATGAAATCAGTTAACGATGAAATCAGTTAAATGAAGATGAAATCAGTTAACGATGAAATCAGTTAAAGATGAAATCAGTTAACGATGAAATCAGTTAACGATGAAATCAGTTAACGATGGAATCAGTTAAATGAAGATGAAATCAGTTAACGATGAAATCAGTTAACGATGAAATCAGTTAAATGAAGATGAAATCAGTTAACGATGAAATCAGTTAAATGAAGATGAAATCAGTTAACGATGAAATCAGTTAACGATGGAATCAGTTAACGATGAAATCAGTTAACGATGAAATCAGTTAAATGAAGATGAAATCAGTTAACGATGAAATCAGTTAACGATGGAATCAGTTAAATGAAGATGAAATCAGTTAACGATGAAATCAGTTAACGATGAAATCAGTTAACGATGAAATCAGTTAAATGAAGATGAAATCAGTTAACGATGAAATCAGTTAAATGAAGAATGAAAATGAAATCAGTTAAATGAAGATGAAATCAGTTAACGATGAAATCAGTTAACGATGAAATCAGTTAAATGAAGATGAAATCAGTTAACGATGAAATCAGTTAACGATGAAATCAGTTAACGATGGAATCAGTTAAATGAAGATGAAATCAGTTAACGATGAAATCAGTTAACGATGAAATCAGTTAAATGAAGATGAAATCAGTTAACGATGAAATCAGTTAAATGAAGATGAAATCAGTTAACGATGAAATCAGTTAACGATGAAATCAGTTAACGATGGAATCAGTTAAATGAAGATGAAATCAGTTAACGATGGAATCAGTTAAATGAAGATGAAATCAGTTAACGATGAAATCAGTTAACGATGAAATCAGTTAACGATGAAATCAGTTAAATGAAGATGAAATCAGTTAACGATGAAATCAGTTAAATGAAGATGAAATCAGTTAACGATGAAATCAGTTAACGATGAAATCAGTTAACGATGAAATCAGTTAAATGAAGATGAAATCAGTTAACGATGAAATCAGTTAACGATGAAATCAGTTAACGATGAAATCAGTTAAATGAAGATGAAATCAGTTAACGATGAAATCAGTTAACGATGAAATCAGTTAAATGAAGATGAAATCAGTTAACGATGAAATCAGTTAAATGAAGATGAAATCAGTTAACGATGAAATCAGTTAAATGAAGATGAAATCAGTTAACGATGAAATCAGTTAACGATGAAATCAGTTAACGATGAAATCAGTTAAATGAAGATGAAATCAGTTAACGATGAAATCAGTTAAAGATGAAATCAGTTAACGATGAAATCAGTTAACGATGAAATCAGTTAACGATGAAATCAGTTAAATGAAGATGAAATCAGTTAACGATGAAATCAGTTAAATGAAGATGAAATCAGTTAACGATGAAATCAGTTAACGATGAAATCAGTTAACGATGAAATCAGTTAACGATGAAATCAGTTAACGATGAAATCAGTTAAATGAAGATGAAATCAGTTAAATGAAGATGAAATCAGTTAACGATGAAATCAGTTAACGATGAAATCAGTTAAATGAAGATGAAATCAGTTAACGATGAAATCAGTTAACGATGAAATCAATTAAATGAAGATGAAATCAGTTAACGATGAAATCAGTTAACGATGAAATCAGTTAACGATGAAATCAGTTAACGATGAAATCAGTTAAATGAAGATGAAATCAGTTAACGATGAAATCAGTTAAATGAAGAATGAAAATGAAATCAGTTAAATGAAGATGAAATCAGTTAACGATGAAATCAGTTAAATGAAGATGAAATCAGTTAACGATGAAATCAGTTAACGATGGAATCAGTTAACGATGAAATCAGTTAACGATGAAATCAGTTAAATGAAGATGAAATCAGTTAACGATGAAATCAGTTAACAATGAAATCAGTTAAATGAAGATGAAATCAGTTAACGATGAAATCAGTTAACGATGAAATCAGTTAACGATGAAATCACTTAACGATGAAATCAGTTAAATGAAGATGAAATCAGTTAACGATGAAATCAGTTAAAGATGAAATCAGTTAACGATGGAATCAGTTAACGATGAAATCAGTTAACGATGAAATCAGTTAAATGAAGATGAAATCAGTTAACGATGAAATCAGTTAACGATGAAATCAGTTAAAGATGAAATCAGTTAACGATGAAATCAGTTAACGATGAAATCAGTTAAATGAAGATGAAATCAGTTAACGATGAAATCAGTTAAAGATGAAATCAGTTAACGATGAAATCAGTTAACGATGAAATCAGTTAAATGAAGATGAAATCAGTTAACGATGAAATCAGTTAACGATGAAATCAGTTAACGATGAAATCAATTAAATGAAGATGAAATCAGTTAACGATGAAATCAGTTAAATGAAGATGAAATCAGTTAACGATGAAATCAGTTAACGATGAAATCAGTTAACGATGAAATCAGTTAAAGATGAAATCAGTTAACGATGAAATCAGTTAACGATGAAATCAGTTAAATGAAGATGAAATCAGTTAACGATGAAATCAGTTAAATGAAGAATGAAAATGAAATCAGTTAAATGAAGATGAAATCAGTTAACGATGAAATCAGTTAACGATGAAATCAGTTAACGATGAAATCAGTTAAATGAAAATGAAATCAGTTAAATGAAGATGAAATCAGTTAACGATGAAATCAGTTAACGATGGAATCAGTTAACGATGGAATCAGTTAACGATGAAATCAGTTAAATGAAGATGAAATCAGTTAACGATGAAATCAGTTAACGATGAAATCAGTTAACGATGAAATCAGTTAAATGAAGATGAAATCAGTTAACGATGAAATCAGTTAACGATGAAATCAGTTAACGATGAAATCACTTAACGATGAAATCAGTTAAATGAAGATGAAATCAGTTAACGATGAAATCAGTTAAAGATGAAATCAGTTAACGATGGAATCAGTTAACGATGAAATCAGTTAACGATGAAATCAGTTAAATGAAGATGAAATCAGTTAACGATGAAATCAGTTAACGATGAAATCAGTTAAAGATGAAATCAGTTAACGATGAAATCAGTTAACGATGAAATCAGTTAAATGAAGATGAAATCAGTTAACGATGAAATCAGTTAAAGATGAAATCAGTTAACGATGAAATCAGTTAACGATGAAATCAGTTAAATGAAGATGAAATCAGTTAACGATGAAATCAGTTAACGATGGAATCAGTTAACGATGAAATCAGTTAAATGAAGATGAAATCAGTTAACGATGAAATCAGTTAACGATGAAATCAGTTAACGATGAAATCAATTAAATGAAGATGAAATCAGTTAACGATGAAATCAGTTAAATGAAGATGAAATCAGTTAACGATGAAATCAGTTAACGATGAAATCAGTTAACGATGAAATCAGTTAAAGATGAAATCAGTTAACGATGAAATCAGTTAACGATGAAATCAGTTAAATGAAGATGAAATCAGTTAACGATGAAATCAGTTAAATGAAGAATGAAAATGAAATCAGTTAAATGAAGATGAAATCAGTTAACGATGAAATCAGTTAACGATGAAATCAGTTAACGATGAAATCAGTTAAATGAAAATGAAATCAGTTAAATGAAGATGAAATCAGTTAACGATGAAATCAGTTAACGATGGAATCAGTTAACGATGGAATCAGTTAACGATGAAATCAGTTAAATGAAGATGAAATCAGTTAACGATGAAATCAGTTAACGATGAAATCAGTTAACGATGAAATCAGTTAAATGAAGATGAAATCAGTTAACGATGAAATCAGTTAAATGAAGAATGAAAATGAAATCAGTTAAATGAAGATGAAATCAGTTAACGATGAAATCAGTTAACGATGAAATCAGTTAACGATGAAATCAGTTAAATGAAGATGAAATCAGTTAACGATGAAATCAGTTAAATGAAAATGAAATCAGTTAAATGAAGATGATATCAGTTAACGATGAAATCAGTTAACGATGGAATCAGTTAACGATGAAATCAGTTAACGATGAAATCAGTTAAATGAAGATGAAATCAGTTAACGATGAAATCAGTTAACGATGAAATCAGTTAAATGAAGATGAAATCAGTTAACGATGAAATCAGTTAACGATGAAATCAGTTAACGATGAAATCAGTTAACGATGAAATCAGTTAACGATGAAATCAGTTAACGATGGAATCAGTTAAATGAAGATGAAATCAGTTAACGATGAAATCAGTTAACGATGAAATCAGTTAACGATGAAATCAGTTAAATGAAGATGAAATCAGTTAACGATGAAATCAGTTAAAGATGAAATCAGTTAACGATGAAATCAGTTAACGATGAAATCAGTTAACGATGAAATCAGTTAACGATGGAATCAGTTAAATGAAGATGAAATCAGTTAACGATGAAATCAGTTAACGATGAAATCAGTTAAATGAAGATGAAATCAGTTAACGATGAAATCAGTTAAATGAAGATGAAATCAGTTAACGATGAAATCAGTTAACGATGAAATCAGTTAAATGAAGATGAAATCAGTTAACGATGAAATCAGTTAACAATGAAATCAGTTAACGATGAAATCAGTTAACGATGAAATCAGTTAACGATGGAATCAGTTAACGATGAAATCAGTTAACGATGGAATCAGTTAACGATGAAATCAGTTAACGATGAAATCAGTTAAATGAAGATGAAATCAGTTAACGATGAAATCAGTTAAATGAAGATGAAATCAGTTAACGATGAAATCAGTTAAATGAAGATGAAATCAGTTAACGATGAAATCAGTTAACAATGAAATCAGTTAACGATGAAATCAGTTAACGATGAAATCAGTTAACGATGGAATCAGTTAACGATGAAATCAGTTAACGATGAAATCAGTTAAATGAAGATGAAATCAGTTAACGATGAAATCAGTTAACGATGAAATCAGTTAAATGAAGAATGAAAATGAAATCAGTTAAATGAAGATGAAATCAGTTAACGATGAAATCAGTTAAATGAAGATGAAATCAGTTAACGATGAAATCAGTTAACGATGAAATCAGTTAACGATGGAATCAGTTAACGATGAAATCAGTTAACGATGAAATCAGTTAAATGAAGATGAAATCAGTTAACGATGAAATCAGTTAAATGAAGATGAAATCAGTTAACGATGAAATCAGTTAAATGAAGAATGAAAATGAAATCAGTTAAATGAAGATGAAATCAGTTAACGATGAAATCAGTTAAATGAAGATGAAATCAGTTAACGATGAAATCAGTTAACGATGGAATCAGTTAACGATGAAATCAGTTAACGATGAAATCAGTTAAATGAAGATGAAATCAGTTAACGATGAAATCAGTTAACAATGAAATCAGTTAAATGAAGATGAAATCAGTTAACGATGAAATCAGTTAAATGAAGATGAAATCAGTTAACGATGAAATCAGTTAACGATGGAATCAGTTAACGATGAAATCAGTTAACGATGAAATCAGTTAAATGAAGATGAAATCAGTTAACGATGAAATCAGTTAACGATGAAATCAGTTAAATGAAGATGAAATCAGTTAACGATGAAATCAGTTAACGATGAAATCAATTAAATGAAGATGAAATCAGTTAACGATGAAATCAGTTAAATGAAGATGAAATCAGTTAACGATGAAATCAGTTAAAGATGAAATCAGTTAACGATGAAATCAGTTAACGATGAAATCAGTTAACGATGAAATCAGTTAAATGAAGATGAAATCAGTTAACGATGAAATCAGTTAAATGAAGAATGAAAATGAAATCAGTTAAATGAAGATGAAATCAGTTAACGATGAAATCAGTTAACGATGAAATCAGTTAACGATGAAATCAGTTAAATGAAGATGAAATCAGTTAACGATGAAATCAGTTAAATGAAGATGAAATCAGTTAACGATGAAATCAGTTAACGATGGAATCAGTTAACGATGAAATCAGTTAACGATGAAATCAGTTAAATGAAGATGAAATCAGTTAACGATGAAATCAGTTAACAATGAAATCAGTTAAATGAAGATGAAATCAGTTAACGATGAAATCAGTTAACGATGAAATCAGTTAACGATGGAATCAGTTAACGATGAAATCAGTTAACGATGAAATCAGTTAAATGAAGATGAAATCAGTTAACGATGAAATCAGTTAACAATGAAATCAGTTAAATGAAGATGAAATCAGTTAACGATGAAATCAGTTAACGATGAAATCAGTTAACGATGAAATCAGTTAAATGAAGAATGAAAATGAAATCAGTTAAATGAAGATGAAATCAGTTAACGATGAAATCAGTTAACGATGAAATCAGTTAACGATGAAATCAGTTAAATGAAAATGAAATCAGTTAAATGAAGATGAAATCAGTTAACGATGAAATCAGTTAACGATGGAATCAGTTAACGATGGAATCAGTTAACGATGAAATCAGTTAAATGAAGATGAAATCAGTTAACGATGAAATCAGTTAACGATGAAATCAGTTAACGATGAAATCAGTTAAATGAAGATGAAATCAGTTAACGATGAAATCAGTTAAATGAAGAATGAAAATGAAATCAGTTAAATGAAGATGAAATCAGTTAACGATGAAATCAGTTAACGATGAAATCAGTTAACGATGAAATCAGTTAAATGAAGATGAAATCAGTTAACGATGAAATCAGTTAAATGAAAATGAAATCAGTTAAATGAAGATGATATCAGTTAACGATGAAATCAGTTAACGATGGAATCAGTTAACGATGAAATCAGTTAACGATGAAATCAGTTAAATGAAGATGAAATCAGTTAACGATGAAATCAGTTAACGATGAAATCAGTTAACGATGAAATCAGTTAAATGAAGATGAAATCAGTTAACGATGAAATCAGTTAAAGATGAAATCAGTTAACGATGAAATCAGTTAACGATGAAATCAGTTAACGATGAAATCAGTTAACGATGGAATCAGTTAAATGAAGATGAAATCAGTTAACGATGAAATCAGTTAACGATGAAATCAGTTAACGATGAAATCAGTTAAATGAAGATGAAATCAGTTAACGATGAAATCAGTTAAAGATGAAATCAGTTAACGATGAAATCAGTTAACGATGAAATCAGTTAACGATGAAATCAGTTAACGATGGAATCAGTTAAATGAAGATGAAATCAGTTAACGATGAAATCAGTTAACGATGAAATCAGTTAAATGAAGATGAAATCAGTTAACGATGAAATCAGTTAAATGAAGATGAAATCAGTTAACGATGAAATCAGTTAACGATGAAATCAGTTAAATGAAGATGAAATCAGTTAACGATGAAATCAGTTAACAATGAAATCAGTTAACGATGAAATCAGTTAACGATGAAATCAGTTAACGATGGAATCAGTTAACGATGAAATCAGTTAAATGAAGATGAAATCAGTTAACGATGAAATCAGTTAAATGAAGATGAAATCAGTTAACGATGAAATCAGTTAAATGAAGATGAAATCAGTTAACGATGAAATCAGTTAACAATGAAATCAGTTAACGATGAAATCAGTTAACGATGAAATCAGTTAACGATGGAATCAGTTAACGATGAAATCAGTTAACGATGAAATCAGTTAAATGAAGATGAAATCAGTTAACGATGAAATCAGTTAACGATGAAATCAGTTAACGATGAAATCAGTTAACGATGAAATCAGTTAACGATGGAATCAGTTAACGATGAAATCAGTTAACGATGAAATCAGTTAAATGAAGATGAAATCAGTTAACGATGAAATCAGTTAAATGAAGATGAAATCAGTTAACGATGAAATCAGTTAACGATGAAATCAGTTAACGATGGAATCAGTTAACGATGAAATCAGTTAACGATGAAATCAGTTAAATGAAGATGAAATCAGTTAACGATGAAATCAGTTAAATGAAGATGAAATCAGTTAACGATGAAATCAGTTAAATGAAGAATGAAAATGAAATCAGTTAAATGAAGATGAAATCAGTTAACGATGAAATCAGTTAAATGAAGATGAAATCAGTTAACGATGAAATCAGTTAACGATGGAATCAGTTAACGATGAAATCAGTTAACGATGAAATCAGTTAAATGAAGATGAAATCAGTTAACGATGAAATCAGTTAACAATGAAATCAGTTAAATGAAGATGAAATCAGTTAACGATGAAATCAGTTAAATGAAGATGAAATCAGTTAACGATGAAATCAGTTAAATGAAGATGAAATCAGTTAACGATGAAATCAGTTAACGATGGAATCAGTTAACGATGAAATCAGTTAACGATGAAATCAGTTAAATGAAGATGAAATCAGTTAACGATGAAATCAGTTAACGATGAAATCAGTTAAATGAAGATGAAATCAGTTAACGATGAAATCAGTTAACGATGAAATCAATTAAATGAAGATGAAATCAGTTAACGATGAAATCAGTTAAATGAAGATGAAATCAGTTAACGATGAAATCAGTTAAAGATGAAATCAGTTAACGATGAAATCAGTTAACGATGAAATCAGTTAACGATGAAATCAGTTAAATGAAGATGAAATCAGTTAACGATGAAATCAGTTAAATGAAGAATGAAAATGAAATCAGTTAAATGAAGATGAAATCAGTTAACGATGAAATCAGTTAACGATGAAATCAGTTAACGATGAAATCAGTTAAATGAAGATGAAATCAGTTAACGATGAAATCAGTTAAATGAAGATGAAATCAGTTAACGATGAAATCAGTTAACGATGGAATCAGTTAACGATGAAATCAGTTAACGATGAAATCAGTTAAATGAAGATGAAATCAGTTAACGATGAAATCAGTTAACAATGAAATCAGTTAAATGAAGATGAAATCAGTTAACGATGAAATCAGTTAACGATGAAATCAGTTAACGATGGAATCAGTTAACGATGAAATCAGTTAACGATGAAATCAGTTAAATGAAGATGAAATCAGTTAACGATGAAATCAGTTAACAATGAAATCAGTTAAATGAAGATGAAATCAGTTAACGATGAAATCAGTTAACGATGAAATCAGTTAACGATGAAATCACTTAACGATGAAATCAGTTAAATGAAGATGAAATCAGTTAACGATGAAATCAGTTAAAGATGAAATCAGTTAACGATGGAATCAGTTAACGATGAAATCAGTTAACGATGAAATCAGTTAAATGAAGATGAAATCAGTTAACGATGAAATCAGTTAACGATGAAATCAGTTAAATGAAGATGAAATCAGTTAACGATGAAATCAGTTAAAGATGAAATCAGTTAACGATGAAATCAGTTAACGATGAAATCAGTTAAATGAAGATGAAATCAGTTAACGATGAAATCAGTTAAAGATGAAATCAGTTAACGATGAAATCAGTTAACGATGAAATCAGTTAAATGAAGATGAAATCAGTTAACGATGAAATCAGTTAAATGAAGATGAAATCAGTTAACGATGAAATCAGTTAAAGATGAAATCAGTTAACGATGAAATCAGTTAAATGAAGATGAAATCAGTTAACGATGAAATCAGTTAAATGAAGATGAAATCAGTTAACGATGAAATCAGTTAACGATGAAATCAGTTAACGATGAAATCAGTTAACGATGAAATCAGTTAACGATGGAATCAGTTAACGATGAAATCAGTTAACGATGGAATCAGTTAACGATGAAATCAGTTAACGATGAAATCAGTTAAATGAAGATGAAATCAGTTAACGATGAAATCAGTTAAATGAAGATGAAATCAGTTAAATGAAGATGAAATCAGTTAACGATGAAATCAGTTAACGATGAAATCAGTTAACGATGGAATCAGTTAACGATGAAATCAGTTAACGATGAAATCAGTTAAATGAAGATGAAATCAGTTAACGATGAAATCAGTTAAATGAAGATGAAATCAGTTAACGATGAAATCAGTTAAATGAAGAATGAAAATGAAATCAGTTAAATGAAGATGAAATCAGTTAACGATGAAATCAGTTAAATGAAGATGAAATCAGTTAACGATGAAATCAGTTAACGATGGAATCAGTTAACGATGAAATCAGTTAACGATGAAATCAGTTAAATGAAGATGAAATCAGTTAACGATGAAATCAGTTAAATGAAGATGAAATCAGTTAACGATGAAATCAGTTAAATGAAGAATGAAAATGAAATCAGTTAAATGAAGATGAAATCAGTTAACGATGAAATCAGTTAAATGAAGATGAAATCAGTTAACGATGAAATCAGTTAACGATGGAATCAGTTAACGATGAAATCAGTTAACGATGAAATCAGTTAAATGAAGATGAAATCAGTTAACGATGAAATCAGTTAACAATGAAATCAGTTAAATGAAGATGAAATCAGTTAACGATGAAATCAGTTAAATGAAGATGAAATCAGTTAACGATGAAATCAGTTAAATGAAGATGAAATCAGTTAACGATGAAATCAGTTAACGATGGAATCAGTTAACGATGAAATCAGTTAACGATGAAATCAGTTAAATGAAGATGAAATCAGTTAACGATGAAATCAGTTAACGATGAAATCAGTTAACGATGAAATCAGTTAAATGAAGATGAAATCAGTTAACGATGAAATCAGTTAACGATGAAATCAATTAAATGAAGATGAAATCAGTTAACGATGAAATCAGTTAAATGAAGATGAAATCAGTTAACGATGAAATCAGTTAAAGATGAAATCAGTTAACGATGAAATCAGTTAACGATGAAATCAGTTAACGATGAAATCAGTTAAAGATGAAATCAGTTAACGATGAAATCAGTTAAATGAAGATGAAATCAGTTAACGATGAAATCAGTTAAATGAAGATGAAATCAGTTAACGATGAAATCAGTTAAAGATGAAATCAGTTAACGATGAAATCAGTTAACGATGAAATCAGTTAACGATGAAATCAGTTAAAGATGAAATCAGTTAACGATGAAATCAGTTAAATGAAGATGAAATCAGTTAACGATGAAATCAGTTAAAGATGAAATCAGTTAACGATGAAATCAGTTAACGATGAAATCAGTTAACGATGAAATCAGTTAAATGAAGATGAAATCAGTTAACGATGAAATCAGTTAAATGAAGATGAAATCAGTTAACGATGAAATCAGTTAAAGATGAAATCAGTTAACGATGGAATCAGTTAACGATGAAATCAGTTAAATGAAGATGAAATCAGTTAACGATGAAATCAGTTAACGATGAAATCAATTAAATGAAGATGAAATCAGTTAACGATGAAATCAGTTAAATGAAGATGAAATCAGTTAACGATGAAATCAGTTAAAGATGAAATCAGTTAACGATGAAATCAGTTAACGATGAAATCAGTTAACGATGAAATCAGTTAAATGAAGATGAAATCAGTTAACGATGAAATCAGTTAAATGAAGAATGAAAATGAAATCAGTTAAATGAAGATGAAATCAGTTAACGATGAAATCAGTTAACGATGAAATCAGTTAACGATGAAATCAGTTAAATGAAGATGAAATCAGTTAACGATGAAATCAGTTAAATGAAGATGAAATCAGTTAACGATGAAATCAGTTAACGATGAAATCAGTTAACGATGAAATCAGTTAACGATGAAATCAGTTAAATGAAGATGAAATCAGTTAACGATGAAATCAGTTAAATGAAGATGAAATCAGTTAACGATGAAATCAGTTAACGATGGAATCAGTTAACGATGAAATCAGTTAACGATGAAATCAGTTAAATGAAGATGAAATCAGTTAACGATGAAATCAGTTAACAATGAAATCAGTTAAATGAAGATGAAATCAGTTAACGATGAAATCAGTTAACGATGAAATCAGTTAACGATGAAATCACTTAACGATGAAATCAGTTAAATGAAGATGAAATCAGTTAACGATGAAATCAGTTAAAGATGAAATCAGTTAACGATGGAATCAGTTAACGATGAAATCAGTTAACGATGAAATCAGTTAAATGAAGATGAAATCAGTTAACGATGAAATCAGTTAACGATGAAATCAGTTAAATGAAGATGAAATCAGTTAACGATGAAATCAGTTAAAGATGAAATCAGTTAACGATGAAATCAGTTAACGATGAAATCAGTTAAATGAAGATGAAATCAGTTAACGATGAAATCAGTTAACGATGAAATCAGTTAACGATGAAATCAGTTAAATGAAGATGAAATCAGTTAACGATGAAATCAGTTAAATGAAGATGAAATCAGTTAACGATGAAATCAGTTAAAGATGAAATCAGTTAACGATGAAATCAGTTAACGATGAAATCAGTTAAATGAAGAATGAAAATGAAATCAGTTAAATGAAGATGAAATCAGTTAACGATGAAATCAGTTAACGATGAAATCAGTTAACGATGAAATCAGTTAAATGAAGATGAAATCAGTTAACGATGAAATCAGTTAAATGAAGATGGAATCAGTTAACGATGAAATCAGTTAAATGAAGATGAAATCAGTTAACGATGAAATCAGTTAACGATGAAATCAGTTAAATGAAGATGAAATCAGTTAACGATGAAATCAGTTAAAGATGAAATCAGTTAACGATGAAATCAGTTAAATGAAGATGAAATCAGTTAACGATGAAATCAGTTAAAGATGAAATCAGTTAACGATGAAATCAGTTAAATGAAGATGAAATCAGTTAACGATGAAATCAGTTAAATGAAGATGAAATCAGTTAACGATGAAATCAGTTAAAGATGAAATCAGTTAACGATGAAATCAGTTAACGATGAAATCAGTTAAATGAAGATGAAATCAGTTAACGATGAAATCAGTTAAAGATGAAATCAGTTAACGATGAAATCAGTTAAATGAAGATGAAATCAGTTAACGATGAAATCAGTTAACGATGAAATCAGTTAACGATGGAATCAGTTAACGATGAAATCAGTTAAATGAAGATGAAATCAGTTAACGATGAAATCAGTTAAATGAAGAATGAAAATGAAATCAGTTAAATGAAGATGAAATCAGTTAACGATGAAATCAGTTAACGATGGAATCAGTTAACGATGAAATCAGTTAACGATGGAATCAGTTAACGATGAAATCAGTTAAATGAAGATGAAATCAGTTAACGATGAAATCAGTTAAATGAAGAATGAAAATGAAATCAGTTAAATGAAGATGAAATCAGTTAACGATGAAATCAGTTAACGATGAAATCAGTTAACGATGAAATCAGTTAAATGAAGATGAAATCAGTTAACGATGAAATCAGTTAAATGAAGATGAAATCAGTTAACGATGAAATCAGTTAAAGATGAAATCAGTTAACGATGAAATCAGTTAAATGAAGATGAAATCAGTTAACGATGAAATCAGTTAAAGATGAAATCAGTTAACGATGAAATCAGTTAACGATGAAATCAGTTAAATGAAGATGAAATCAGTTAACGATGAAATCAGTTAAATGAAGAATGAAAATGAAATCAGTTAAATGAAGATGAAATCAGTTAACGATGAAATCAGTTAACGATGAAATCAGTTAAATGAAGATGAAATCAGTTAACGATGAAATCAGTTAAATGAAAATGAAATCAGTTAAATGAAGATGAAATCAGTTAACGATGAAATCAGTTAACGATGGAATCAGTTAACGATGAAATCAGTTAACGATGAAATCAGTTAAATGAAGATGAAATCAGTTAACGATGAAATCAGTTAACGATGAAATCAGTTAACGATGAAATCAGTTAAATGAAGATGAAATCAGTTAACGATGAAATCAGTTAACGATGAAATCAGTTAACGATGAAATCAGTTAACGATGGAATCAGTTAAATGAAGATGAAATCAGTTAACGATGAAATCAGTTAACGATGAAATCAGTTAACGATGAAATCAGTTAAATGAAGATGAAATCAGTTAACGATGAAATCAGTTAACGATGGAATCAGTTAACGATGAAATCAGTTAACGATGAAATCAGTTAAATGAAGATGAAATCAGTTAACGATGAAATCAGTTAACGATGAAATCAGTTAACGATGAAATCAGTTAACGATGAAATCACTTAACGATGAAATCAGTTAAATGAAGATGAAATCAGTTAACGATGAAATCAGTTAATGATGAAATCAGTTAACGATGGAATCAGTTAACGATGAAATCATTTAACAATGAAATCAGTTAAATGAAGATGAAATCAGTTAACGATGAAATCAGTTAACGATGAAATCAGTTAAATGAAGAATGAAAATGAAATCAGTTAAATGAAGATGAAATCAGTTAACGATGAAATCAGTTAAATGAAGATGAAATCAGTTAACGATGAAATCAGTTAACGATGAAATAAGTTAACGATGGAATCAGTTAACGATGAAATCAGTTAACGATGAAATCAGTTAAATGAAGATGAAATCAGTTAACGATGAAATCAGTTAAATGAAGATGAAATCAGTTAACGATGAAATCAGTTAAATGAAGAATGAAAATGAAATCAGTTAAATGAAGATGAAATCAGTTAACGATGAAATCAGTTAAATGAAGATGAAATCAGTTAACGATGAAATCAGTTAACGATGGAATCAGTTAACGATGAAATCAGTTAACGATGAAATCAGTTAAATGAAGATGAAATCAGTTAACGATGAAATCAGTTAACAATGAAATCAGTTAAATGAAGATGAAATCAGTTAACGATGAAATCAGTTAACGATGAAATCACTTAACGATGAAATCAGTTAAATGAAGATGAAATCAGTTAACGATGAAATCAGTTAACGATGGAATCAGTTAAATGAAGATGAAATCAGTTAACGATGAAATCAGTTAACGATGGAATCAGTTAACGATGAAATCAGTTAACGATGAAATCAGTTAACGATGAAATCAGTTAACGATGAAATCAATTAAATGAAGATGAAATCAGTTAACGATGAAATCAGTTAAATGAAGATGAAATCAGTTAACGATGAAATCAGTTAAAGATGAAATCAGTTAACGATGAAATCAGTTAACGATGAAATCAGTTAACGATGAAATCAGTTAAATGAAGATGAAATCAGTTAACGATGAAATCAGTTAAATGAAGAATGAAAATGAAATCAGTTAAATGAAGATGAAATCAGTTAACGATGAAATCAGTTAACGATGAAATCAGTTAAATGAAGATGAAATCAGTTAACGATGAAATCAGTTAACAATGAAATCAGTTAAATGAAGATGAAATCAGTTAACGATGAAATCAGTTAACGATGAAATCAGTTAACGATGAAATCAATTAACGATGAAATCAGTTAAATGAAGATGAAATCAGTTAACGATGAAATCAGTTAACGATGAAATCAGTTAACGATGAAATCAGTTAAATGAAGATGAAATCAGTTAACGATGAAATCAGTTAAATGAAGATGAAATCAGTTAACGATGAAATCAGTTAAAGATGAAATCAGTTAACGATGAAATCAGTTAACGATGAAATCAGTTAAATGAAGATGAAATCAGTTAACGATGAAATCAGTTAAAGATGAAATCAGTTAACGATGGAATCAGTTAACGATGAAATCAGTTAAATGAAGATGAAATCAGTTAACGATGAAATCAGTTAACGATGAAATCAGTTAAATGAAGATGAAATCAGTTAACGATGAAATCAGTTAAAGATGAAATCAGTTAACGATGAAATCAGTTAACGATGAAATCAGTTAAATGAAGAATGAAAATGAAATCAGTTAAATGAAGATGAAATCAGTTAACGATGAAATCAGTTAACGATGAAATCAGTTAAATGAAGATGAAATCAGTTAACGATGAAGTCAGTTAAATGAAGATGAAATCAGTTAACGATGAAATCAGTTAAAGATGAAATCAGTTAACGATGAAATCAGTTAACGATGAAATCAGTTAACGATGAAATCAGTTAAATGAAGATGAAATCAGTTAACGATGAAATCAGTTAACGATGAAATCAGTTAAATGAAGATGAAATCAGTTAACGATGAAATCAGTTAACGATGAAATCAGTTAACGATGAAATCAGTTAAATGAAGATGAAATCAGTTAAATGAAGATGAAATCAGTTAACGATGAAATCAGTTAACGATGAAATCAATTAAATGAAGATGAAATCAGTTAACGATGAAATCAGTTAAATGAAGATGAAATCAGTTAACGATGAAATCAGTTAAAGATGAAATCAGTTAACGATGAAATCAGTTAACGATGGAATCAGTTAAATGAAGATGAAATCAGTTAACGATGAAATCAGTTAACGATGAAATCAGTTAAATGAAGATGAAATCAGTTAACGATGAAATCAGTTAACGATGAAATCAGTTAACGATGAAATCAGTTAAATGAAGATGAAATCAGTTAAATGAAGATGAAATCAGTTAACGATGAAATCAGTTAACGATGAAATCAATTAAATGAAGATGAAATCAGTTAACGATGAAATCAGTTAAATGAAGATGAAATCAGTTAACGATGAAATCAGTTAAAGATGAAATCAGTTAACGATGAAATCAGTTAACGATGGAATCAGTTAAATGAAGATGAAATCAGTTAACGATGAAATCAGTTAACGATGAAATCAGTTAACGATGAAATCAGTTAACGATGAAATCAGTTAAATGAAGATGAAATCAGTTAACGATGAAATCAGTTAAATGAAGATGAAATCAGTTAACGATGAAATCAGTTAAATGAAGATGAAATCAGTTAACGATGAAATCAGTTAAAGATGAAATCAGTTAACGATGAAATCAGTTAACGATGAAATCAGTTAAATGAAGATGAAATCAGTTAACGATGAAATCAGTTAACGATGAAATCAGTTAACGATGAAATCAGTTAAATGAAGATGAAATCAGTTAACGATGAAATCAGTTAAAGATGAAATCAGTTAACGATGGAATCAGTTAAATGAAGATGGAATCAGTTAACGATGAAATCAGTTAACGATGAAATCAATTAAATGAAGATGAAATCAGTTAACGATGAAATCAGTTAAATGAAGATGAAATCAGTTAACGATGAAATCAGTTAAAGATGAAATCAGTTAACGATGAAATCAGTTAACGATGGAATCAGTTAAATGAAGATGAAATCAGTTAACGATGAAATCAGTTAACGATGAAATCAGTTAACGATGAAATCAGTTAAATGAAGATGAAATCAGTTAACGATGAAATCAGTTAAATGAAGATGAAATCAGTTAACGATGAAATCAGTTAAAGATGAAATCAGTTAACGATGAAATCAGTTAACGATGAAATCAGTTAAATGAAGATGAAATCAGTTAACGATGAAATCAGTTAACGATGAAATCAGTTAACGATGAAATCAGTTAAATGAAGATGAAATCAGTTAACGATGAAATCAGTTAAAGATGAAATCAGTTAACGATGGAATCAGTTAAATGAAGATGGAATCAGTTAACGATGAAATCAGTTAACGATGAAATCAGTTAAATGAAGATGAAATCAGTTAACGATGAAATCAGTTAAATGAAGATGAAATCAGTTAACGATGAAATCAGTTAAAGATGAAATCAGTTAACGATGAAATCAGTTAACGATGAAATCAGTTAACGATGAAATCAGTTAAATGAAGATGAAATCAGTTAACGATGAAATCAGTTAACGATGAAATCAGTTAACGATGAAATCAGTTAAATGAAGATGAAATCAGTTAACGATGAAATCAGTTAACGATGAAATCAATTAAATGAAGATGAAATCAGTTAACGATGAAATCAGTTAAATGAAGATGAAATCAGTTAACGATGAAATCAGTTAAAGATGAAATCAGTTAACGATGAAATCAGTTAACGATGAAATCAGTTAACGATGAAATCAGTTAAATGAAGATGAAATCAGTTAACGATGAAATCAGTTAAATGAAGAATGAAAATGAAATCAGTTAAATGAAGATGAAATCAGTTAACGATGAAATCAGTTAAATGAAGATGAAATCAGTTAACGATGAAATCAGTTAACAATGAAATCAGTTAAATGAAGATGAAATCAGTTAACGATGAAATCAGTTAACGATGAAATCAGTTAACGATGAAATCACTTAACGATGAAATCAGTTAAATGAAGATGAAATCAGTTAACGATGAAATCAGTTAAAGATGAAATCAGTTAACGATGGAATCAGTTAACGATGAAATCAGTTAACGATGAAATCAGTTAAATGAAGATGAAATCAGTTAACGATGAAATCAGTTAACGATGAAATCAGTTGAATGAAGATGAAATCAGTTAACGATGAAATCAGTTAAAGATGAAATCAGTTAACGATGAAATCAGTTAAAGATGAAATCAGTTAACGATGAAATCAGTTAACGATGAAATCAGTTAAATGAAGATGAAATCAGTTAACGATGAAATCAGTTAACGATGAAATCAATTAAATGAAGATGAAATCAGTTAACGATGAAATCAGTTAAATGAAGATGAAATCAGTTAACGATGAAATCAGTTAAAGATGAAATCAGTTAACGATGAAATCAGTTAACGATGAAATCAGTTAACGATGAAATCAGTTAAATGAAGATGAAATCAGTTAACGATGAAATCAGTTAAATGAAGAATGAAAATGAAATCAGTTAAATGAAGATGAAATCAGTTAACGATGAAATCAGTTAAATGAAGATGAAATCAGTTAACGATGAAATCAGTTAACAATGAAATCAGTTAAATGAAGATGAAATCAGTTAACGATGAAATCAGTTAACGATGAAATCAGTTAACGATGAAATCACTTAACGATGAAATCAGTTAAATGAAGATGAAATCAGTTAACGATGAAATCAGTTAAAGATGAAATCAGTTAACGATGGAATCAGTTAACGATGAAATCAGTTAACGATGAAATCAGTTAAATGAAGATGAAATCAGTTAACGATGAAATCAGTTAACGATGAAATCAGTTGAATGAAGATGAAATCAGTTAACGATGAAATCAGTTAAAGATGAAATCAGTTAACGATGAAATCAGTTAACGATGAAATCAGTTAAATGAAGATGAAATCAGTTAACGATGAAATCAGTTAAATGAAGATGAAATCAGTTAACGATGAAATCAGTTAACGATGAAATCAGTTAACGATGAAATCAGTTAAATGAAGATGAAATCAGTTAACGATGAAATCAGTTAAATGAAGAATGAAAATGAAATCAGTTAAATGAAGATGAAATCAGTTAACGATGAAATCAGTTAACGATGAAATCAGTTAACGATGAAATCAGTTAAATGAAGATGAAATCAGTTAACGATGAAATCAGTTAAAGATGAAATCAGTTAACGATGAAATCAGTTAACGATGAAATCAGTTAACGATGAAATCAGTTAACGATGGAATCAGTTAAATGAAGATGAAATCAGTTAACGATGAAATCAGTTAACGATGAAATCAGTTAAATGAAGATGAAATCAGTTAACGATGAAATCAGTTAAATGAAGATGAAATCAGTTAACGATGAAATCAGTTAACGATGAAATCAGTTAAATGAAGATGAAATCAGTTAAATGAAGATGAAATCAGTTAACAATGAAATCAGTTAACGATGAAATCAGTTAACGATGAAATCAGTTAACGATGAAATCACTTAACGATGAAATCAGTTAAATGAAGATGAAATCAGTTAACGATGAAATCAGTTAACGATGAAATCAGTTAAATGAAGATGAAATCAGTTAACGATGAAATCAGTTAAATGAAGATGAAATCAGTTAACGATGAAATCAGTTAAAGATGAAATCAGTTAACGATGGAATCAGTTAACGATGAAATCAGTTAACGATGATATCAGTTAAATGAAGATGAAATCAGTTAACGATGAAATCAGTTAACGATGAAATCAGTTAACGATGGAATCAGTTAAATGAAGATGAAATCAGTTAACGATGAAATCAGTTAACGATGAAATCAGTTAACGATGAAATCAGTTAAATGAAGATGAAATCAGTTAACGATGAAATCAGTTAAATGAAGATGAAATCAGTTAACGATGAAATCAGTTAAAGATGAAATCAGTTAACGATGGAATCAGTTAACGATGAAATCAGTTAACGATGAAATCAGTTAAATGAAGATGAAATCAGTTAACGATGAAATCAGTTAACGATGAAATCAGTTAACGATGAAATCAGTTAAATGAAGATGAAATCAGTTAACGATGAAATCAGTTAACGATGAAATCAGTTAACGATGAAATCAGTTAAATGAAGATGAAATCAGTTAACGATGAAATCAGTTAAATGAAGATGAAATCATTTAACGATGAAATCAGTTAAAGATGAAATCAGTTAACGATGAAATCAGTTAACGATGAAATCAGTTAAATGAAGATGAAATCAGTTAACGATGAAATCAGTTAAATGAAGATGAAATCAGTTAACGATGAAATCAGTTAAAGATGAAATCAGTTAACGATGGAATCAGTTAACGATGAAATCAGTTAACGATGAAATCAGTTAAATGAAGATGAAATCAGTTAACGATGAAATCAGTTAACGATGAAATCAGTTAAATGAAGATGAAATCAGTTAACGATGAAATCAGTTAACGATGGAATCAGTTAACGATGAAATCAGTTAACGATGAAATCAGTTAAATGAAGATGAAATCAGTTAACGATGAAATCAGTTAACGATGAAATCAGTTAACGATGAAATCAGTTAAATGAAGATGAAATCAGTTAACGATGAAATCAGTTAAATGAAGATGAAATCAGTTAACGATGAAATCAGTTAACGATGAAATCAGTTAAATGAAGATGAAATCAGTTAACGATGAAATCAGTTAAAGATGAAATCAGTTACAGATGAAATCAGTTACATGAAGATGAAATCAGTTAACGATGAAATCAGTTAGATGAAATCAGTTACAGATGAAATCAGTTACATGAAGATGAAATCAGTTAACGATGAAATCAGTTAAATGAAGAATGAAAATGAAATCAGTTAACGATGAAATCAGTTAACGATGAAATCAGTTAAATGAAGAATGAAAATGAAATCAGTTAACGATGAAATCAGTTAACGATGAAATCAGTTAACGATGGAATCAGTTAAATGAAGATGAAATCAGTTAACGATGAAATCAGTTAACGATGAAATCAGTTAAAGATGAAATCAGTTAACGATGAAATCAGTTAACGATGAAATCAGTTAAATGAAGATGAAATCAGTTAACGATGAAATCAGTTAACGATGAAATCAGTTAAATGAAGATGAAATCAGTTAACGATGAAATCAGTTAACGATGAAATCAGTTAACGATGGAATCAGTTAAATGAAGATGAAATCAGTTAACGATGAAATCAGTTAACGATGAAATCAGTTAACGATGAAATCAGTTAACGATGAAATCAGTTAACGATGAAATCAGTTAAATGAAGATGAAATCAGTTAACGATGAAATCAGTTAACGATGAAATCAGTTAAATGAAGATGAAATCAGTTAACGATGAAATCAGTTAACGATGAAATCAGTTAAATGAAGATGAAATCAGTTAACGATGAAATCAGTTAACGATGAAATCAGTTAACGATGAAATCAGTTAACGATGGAATCAGTTAAATGAAGATGAAATCAGTTAACGATGAAATCAGTTAAATATGAAATCAGTTAACGATGGAATCAGTTAACGATGAAATCAGTTAACGATGAAATCAGTTAACGATGAAATCAGTTAACGATGAAATCAGTTTAATGAAAATGAAATCAGTTAACGATGAAATCAGTTAACGATGAAATCAGTTAACGATGAAATCAGTTAAATGAAGATGAAATCAGTTAAATGAAGATGAAATCATTTAACGATGAAATCAGTTAACGATGAAATCAGTTAAATGAAGATGAAATCAGTTAACGATGAAATCAGTTAACGATGAAATCAGTTAAATGAAGATGAAATCAGTTAAATGAAGATGAAATCAGTTAACGATGAAATCAGTTAACGATGAAATCAGTTAAATGAAGATGAAATCAGTTAACGATGAAATCAGTTAACGATGAAATCAGTTAAATGAAGATGAAATCAGTTAACGATGAAATCAGTTAACGATGAAATCAGTTAACGATGAAATCAGTTAACGATGGAATCAGTTAAATGAAGATGAAATCAGTTAACGATGAAATCAGTTAAAGATGAAATCAGTTAACGATGGAATCAGTTAACGATGAAATCAGTTAACGATGAAATCAGTTAACGATGAAATCAGTTTAATGAAAATGAAATCAGTTAACGATGAAATCAGTTAACGATGAAATCAGTTAACGATGAAATCAGTTAAATGAAGATGAAATCAGTTAAATGAAGATGAAATCATTTAACGATGAAATCAGTTAACGATGAAATCAGTTAAATGAAGATGAAATCAGTTAACGATGAAATCAGTTAACGATGAAATCAGTTAAATGAAGATGAAATCAGTTAAATGAAGATGAAATCAGTTAAATGAAGATGAAATCATTTAACGATGAAATCAGTTAACGATGAAATCAGTTAAATGAAGATGAAATCAGTTAACGATGAAATCAGTTAACGATGAAATCAGTTAAATGAAGATGAAATCAGTTAACGATGAAATCAGTTAAAGATGAAATCAGTTAACGATGAAATCAGTTAACGATGGAATCAGTTAAATGAAGATGAAATCAGTTAACGATGAAATCAGTTAAATGAAGATGAAATCAGTTAACGATGAAATCAGTTAACGATGAAATCAGTTAAATGAAGATGAAATCAGTTAACGATGAAATCAGTTAACGATGAAATCAGTTAAATGAAGATTAAATCAGTTAACGATGAAATCAGTTAACGATGAAATCAGTTAACGATGGAATCAGTTAACGATGAAATCAGTTAACGATGAAATCAGTTAAATGAAGATGAAATCAGTTAAATGAAGATGAAATCAGTTAACGATGAAATCAGTTAACGATGGAATCAGTTAACGATGAAATCAGTTAACGATGAAATCAGTTAAATGAAGATGAAATCAGTTAACGATGAAATCAGTTAACGATGAAATCAGTTAACGATGAAATCAGTTAACGATGGAATCAGTTAAATGAAGATGAAATCAGTTAACGATGAAATCAGTTAACGATGAAATCAGTTAACGATGAAATCAGTTAAATGAAGATGAAATCAGTTAACGATGAAATCAGTTAAATGAAGATGAAATCAGTTAAATGAAGATGAAATCAGTTAACGATGAAATCAGTTAACGATGGAATCAGTTAAATGAAGATGAAATCAGTTAACGATGAAATCAGTTAACGATGAAATCAGTTAAATGAAGAAAGAAAATGAAATCAGTTAAATGAAGATGAAATCAGTTAACGATGAAATCAGTTAACGATGGAATCAGTTAACGATGGAATCAGTTAAATGAAGATGAAATCAGTTAACGATGAAATCAGTTAAATGAAGATGAAATCAGTTAACGATGAAATCAGTTAACGATGAAATCAGTTAAATGAAGATGAAATCAGTTAACGATGAAATCAGTTAACGATGAAATCAGTTAAATGAAGATGAAATCAGTTAACGATGAAATCAGTTAAAGATGAAATCAGTTAACGATGAAATCAGTTAAATGAAGATGAAATCAGTTAACGATGAAATCAGTTAAAGATGAAATCAGTTAACGATGGAATCAGTTAACGATGAAATCAGTTAAATGAAGATGAAATCAGTTAACGATGAAATCAGTTAACGATGAAATCAGTTAACGATGAAATCAGTTAAATGAAGATGAAATCAGTTAACGATGAAATCAGTTAAAGATGAAATCAGTTAACGATGGAATCAGTTAACGATGAAATCAGTTAAATGAAGATGAAATCAGTTAACGATGAAATCAGTTAACGATGAAATCAGTTAAATGAAGATGAAATCAGTTAAATGAAGATGAAATCAGTTAACGATGAAATCAGTTAACGATGAAATCAGTTAAATGAAGATGAAATCAGTTAAAGATGAAATCAGTTAACGATGAAATCAGTTAACGATGAAATCAGTTAAATGAAGATGAAATCAGTTAACGATGAAATCAGTTAATGATGAAATCAATTAACGATGAAATCAGTTAAATGAAGATGAAATCAGTTAACGATGAAATCAGTTAAAGATGAAATCAGTTAAATGAAGAATGAAGATGAAATCAGTTAACGATGAAATCAGTTAAAGATGAAATCAGTTAACGATGAAATCAGTTAACGATGGAATCAGTTAAATGAAGATGAAATCAGTTAACGATGAAATCAGTTAAATGAAGATGAAATCAGTTAACGATGAAATCAGTTAACGATGAAATCAATTAACGATGAAATCAGTTAAATGAAGAATGAAAATGAAATCAGTTAAATGAAGATGAAATCAGTTAACGATGAAATCAATTAACGATGAAATCAGTTGACGATGAAATCAGTTAAATGAAGATGAAATCAGTTAACGATGAAATCAGTTAACGATGAAATCAGTTAAATGAAGAATGAAAATGAAATCAGTTAAATGAAGATGAAATCAGTTAACGATGAAATCAGTTAACGATGAAATCAGTTAACGATGGAATCAGTTAAATGAAGATGAAATCAGTTCACGGTGAAATCAGTTCACGATGGAATCAGTTAACGATGGAATCAGTTAACGATGAGATCAGTTAACGATGAAATCAGTTAACGATGGAATCAGTTAAATGAAGATGAAATCAGTTAACGATGAAATCAGTTAAATGAAGATGAAATCAGTTAACGATGAAATCAGTTAAATGAAGATGAAATCAGTTAACGATGAAATCAGTTAACGATGAAATCAGTTAACGATGGAATCAGTTAAATGAAGATGAAATCAGTTAACGATGAAATCAGTTAAATGAAGATGAAATCAGTTAACGATGAAATCAGTTAAATGAAGATGAAATCAGTTAACGATGAAATCAGTTAAATGAAGATGAAATCAGTTAACGATGAAATCAGTTAACGATGAAATCAGTTAACGATGAAATCAGTTAAATGAAGATGAAATCAGTTAACGATGAAATCAGTTAAATGAAGATGAAATCAGTTAAATGAAGATGAAATCAGTTAACGATGAAATCACTTAACGATGAAATCAGTTAACGATGGAATCAGTTAACGATGAAATCAGTTAACGATGAAATCAGTTAAATGAAGATGAAATCAGTTAACGATGAAATCAGTTAAATGAAGATGAAATCAGTTAAATGAAGATGAAATCAGTTAACGATGAAATCACTTAACGATGAAATCAGTTAACGATGGAATCAGTTAACGATGAAATCAGTTAACGATGAAATCAGTTAAATGAAGATGAAATCAGTTAACGATGAAATCAGTTAACGATGAAATCAGTTAAATGAAGATGAAATCAGTTAACGATGAAATCAGTTAACGATTAAATCAGTTAACGATGGAATCAGTTAACGATGAAATCAGTTAACGATGAAATCAGTTAAATGAAGATGAAATCAGTTAACGATGAAATCAGTTAACGATGAAATCAGTTAAATGAAGATGAAATCAGTTAACGATGAAATCAGTTAAAGATGAAATCAGTTAACGATGAAATCAGTTAACGATGAAATCAGTTAAATGAAGATGAAATCAGTTAACGATGAAATCAGTTAACGATGAAATCAGTTAAATGAAGATGAAATCAGTTAACGATGAAATCAGTTAAATGAAGATGAAATCAGTTAACGATGAAATCAGTTAAATGAAGATGAAATCAGTTAACGATGAAATCAGTTAAATGAAGATGAAATCAGTTAACGATGAAATCAGTTAAATGAAGATGAAATCAGTTAACGATGAAATCAGTTAACGATGAAATCAGTTAAATGAAGATGAAATCAGTTAACGATGAAATCAGTTAAATGAAGATGAAATCAGTTAACGATGAAATCAGTTAAATGAAGATGAAATCAGTTAAATGAAGATGAAATCAGTTAACGATGAAATCAGTTAAATGAAGATGAAATCAGTTAACGATGAAATCAGTTAAATGAAGATGAAATCAGTTAACGATGAAATCAGTTAAATGAAGATGAAATCAGTTAACGATGAAATCAGTTAAATGAAGATGAAATCAGTTAACGATGAAATCAGTTAAATGAAGATGAAATCAGTTAACGATGAAATCAGTTAACGATGAAATCAGTTAAATGAAGATGAAATCAGTTAAATGAAGATGAAATCAGTTAACGATGAAATCAGTTAACGATGAAATCAGTTAAATGAAGATGAAATCAGTTAACGATGAAATCAGTTAAAGATGAAATCAGTTAACGATGGAATCAGTTAACGATGAAATCAGTTAACGATGAAATCAGTTAAATGAAGATGAAATCAGTTAACGATGAAATCAGTTAACGATGAAATCACTTAACGATGAAATCAGTTGAATGAAGATGAAATCAGTTAACGATGAAATCAGTTAAATGAAGATGAAATCAGTTAACGATGAAATCAGTTAAAGATGAAATCAGTTAACGATGGAATCAGTTAACGATGAAATCAGTTAACGATGAAATCAGTTAAATGAAGATGAAATCAGTTAACGATGAAATCAGTTAAAGATGAAATCAGTTAACGATGGAATCAGTTAACGATGAAATCAGTTAACGATGAAATCAGTTAAATGAAGATGAAATCAGTTAAATGAAGATGAAATCAGTTAACGATGAAATCAGTTAAATGAAGATGAAATCAGTTAACGATGAAATCAGTTAAATGAAGATGAAATCAGTTAACGATGAAATCAGTTAACGATGAAATCAGTTAAATGAAGATGAAATCAGTTAACGATGAAATCAGTTAAATGAAGATGAAATCAGTTAACGATGAAATCAGTTAAATGAAGATGAAATCAGTTAACGATGAAATCAGTTAACGATGAAATCAGTTAAATGAAGATGAAATCAGTTAAATGAAGATGAAATCAGTTAACGATGAAATCAGTTAACGATGAAATCAGTTAAATGAAGATGAAATCAGTTAACGATGAAATCAGTTAAAGATGAAATCAGTTAACGATGGAATCAGTTAACGATGAAATCAGTTAACGATGAAATCAGTTAAATGAAGATGAAATCAGTTAACGATGAAATCAGTTAACGATGAAATCACTTAACGATGAAATCAGTTGAATGAAGATGAAATCAGTTAACGATGAAATCAGTTAAATGAAGATGAAATCAGTTAACGATGAAATCAGTTAAAGATGAAATCAGTTAACGATGGAATCAGTTAACGATGAAATCAGTTAACGATGAAATCAGTTAAATGAAGATGAAATCAGTTAACGATGAAATCAGTTAAAGATGAAATCAGTTAACGATGGAATCAGTTAACGATGAAATCAGTTAACGATGAAATCAGTTAAATGAAGATGAAATCAGTTAACGATGAAATCAGTTAACAATGAAATCAGTTAACGATGAAATCAGTTAACGATGAAATCAGTTAAAGATGAAATCAGTTAACGATGAAATCAGTTAACGATGAAATCAGTTAAATGAAGATGAAATCAGTTAACGATGGAATCAGTTAACGATGAAATCAGTTAACGATGAAATCAGTTAAATGAAGATGAAATCAGTTAACGATGAAATCAGTTAACGATGAAATCAGTTAACGATGAAATCAGTTAAAGATGAAATCAGTTAACGATGAAATCAGTTAACGATGAAATCAGTTAAATGAAGATGAAATCAGTTAACGATGAAATCAGTTAACGATAAAATCAGTTAACGATGGAATCAGTTAAATGAAGATGAAATCAGTTAACGATGAAATCAGTTAACGATGAAATCAGTTAACGATGAAATCAGTTAAATGAAGATGAAATCAGTTAAATGAAGATGAAATCAGTAAACGATGAAATCAGTTAACGATGAAATCAGTTAAATGAAGATGAAATCAGTTAACGATGAAATCAGTTAACGATGAAATCAATTAACGATGAAATCAGTTAAATGAAGATGAAATCAGTTAACGATGAAATCAGTTAAAGATGAAATCAGTTAACGATGAAATCAGTTAAATGAAGATGAAATCAGTTAACGATGAAATCAGTTAAAGATGAAATCAGTTAACGATGGAATCAGTTAACGATGAAATCAGTTAAATGAAGATGAAATCAGTTAACGATGAAATCAGTTAACGATGAAATCAGTTAAATGAAGATGAAATCAGTTAAATGAAGATGAAATCAGTTAACGATGAAATCAGTTAACGATGAAATCAGTTAAATGAAGATGAAATCAGTTAAAGATGAAATCAGTTAAAGATGAAATCAGTTAACGATGAAATCAGTTAAATGAAGATGAAATCAGTTAACGATGAAATCAGTTAATGATGAAATCAATTAACGATGAAATCAGTTAAATGAAGATGAAATCAGTTAACGATGAAATCAGTTAAAGATGAAATCAGTTAAATGAAGAATGAAGATGAAATCAGTTAACGATGAAATCAGTTAAAGATGAAATCAGTTAACGATGAAATCAGTTAACGATGGAATCAGTTAAATGAAGATGAAATCAGTTAACGATGAAATCAGTTAAATGAAGATGAAATCAGTTAACGATGAAATCAGTTAACGATGAAATCAATTAACGATGAAATCAGTTAAATGAAGAATGAAAATGAAATCAGTTAAATGAAGATGAAATCAGTTAACGATGAAATCAATTAACGATGAAATCAGTTGACGATGAAATCAGTTAAATGAAGATGAAATCAGTTAACGATGAAATCAGTTAACGATGAAATCAGTTAAATGAAGAATGAAAATGAAATCAGTTAAATGAAGATGAAATCAGTTAACGATGAAATCAGTTAACGATGAAATCAGTTAACGATGGAATCAGTTAAATGAAGATGAAATCAGTTCACGGTGAAATCAGTTCACGATGGAATCAGTTAACGATGGAATCAGTTAACGATGAGATCAGTTAACGATGAAATCAGTTAACGATGGAATCAGTTAAATGAAGATGAAATCAGTTAACGATGAAATCAGTTAAATGAAGATGAAATCAGTTAACGATGAAATCAGTTAAATGAAGATGAAATCAGTTAACGATGAAATCAGTTAACGATGAAATCAGTTAACGATGAAATCAGTTAACGATGGAATCAGTTAAATGAAGATGAAATCAGTTAACGATGAAATCAGTTAAATGAAGATGAAATCAGTTAACGATGAAATCAGTTAAATGAAGATGAAATCAGTTAACGATGAAATCAGTTAAATGAAGATGAAATCAGTTAACGATGAAATCAGTTAACGATGAAATCAGTTAACGATGAAATCAGTTAAATGAAGATGAAATCAGTTAACGATGAAATCAGTTAAATGAAGATGAAATCAGTTAAATGAAGATGAAATCAGTTAACGATGAAATCACTTAACGATGAAATCAGTTAACGATGGAATCAGTTAACGATGAAATCAGTTAACGATGAAATCAGTTAAATGAAGATGAAATCAGTTAACGATGAAATCAGTTAAATGAAGATGAAATCAGTTAAATGAAGATGAAATCAGTTAACGATGAAATCACTTAACGATGAAATCAGTTAACGATGGAATCAGTTAACGATGAAATCAGTTAACGATGAAATCAGTTAAATGAAGATGAAATCAGTTAACGATGAAATCAGTTAACGATGAAATCAGTTAGCGATGATATCAGTTAACGATGAAATCAGTTAAATGAAGATGAAATCAGTTAACGATGAAATCAGTTAACGATGAAATCAGTTAAATGAAGATGAAATCAGTTAACGATGAAATCAGTTAACGATTAAATCAGTTAACGATGGAATCAGTTAACGATGAAATCAGTTAACGATGAAATCAGTTAAATGAAGATGAAATCAGTTAACGATGAAATCAGTTAACGATGAAATCAGTTAAATGAAGATGAAATCAGTTAACGATGAAATCAGTTAAAGATGAAATCAGTTAACGATGAAATCAGTTAACGATGAAATCAGTTAAATGAAGATGAAATCAGTTAACGATGAAATCAGTTAACGATGAAATCAGTTAAATGAAGATGAAATCAGTTAACGATGAAATCAGTTAAAGATGAAATCAGTTAACGATGAAATCAGTTAAATGAAGATGAAATCAGTTAACGATGAAATCAGTTAAATGAAGATGAAATCAGTTAACGATGAAATCAGTTAAATGAAGATGAAATCAGTTAACGATGAAATCAGTTAAATGAAGATGAAATCAGTTAACGATGAAATCAGTTAACGATGAAATCAGTTAAATGAAGATGAAATCAGTTAACGATGAAATCAGTTAAATGAAGATGAAATCAGTTAACGATGAAATCAGTTAAATGAAGATGAAATCAGTTAAATGAAGATGAAATCAGTTAACGATGAAATCAGTTAAATGAAGATGAAATCAGTTAACGATGAAATCAGTTAAATGAAGATGAAATCAGTTAACGATGAAATCAGTTAAATGAAGATGAAATCAGTTAACGATGAAATCAGTTAACGATGAAATCAGTTAAATGAAGATGAAATCAGTTAACGATGAAATCAGTTAACGATGAAATCACTTAACGATGAAATCAGTTGAATGAAGATGAAATCAGTTAACGATGAAATCAGTTAAATGAAGATGAAATCAGTTAACGATGAAATCAGTTAAAGATGAAATCAGTTAACGATGGAATCAGTTAACGATGAAATCAGTTAACGATGAAATCAGTTAAATGAAGATGAAATCAGTTAACGATGAAATCAGTTAAAGATGAAATCAGTTAACGATGGAATCAGTTAACGATGAAATCAGTTAACGATGAAATCAGTTAAATGAAGATGAAATCAGTTAAATGAAGATGAAATCAGTTAACGATGAAATCAGTTAAATGAAGATGAAATCAGTTAACGATGAAATCAGTTAAATGAAGATGAAATCAGTTAACGATGAAATCAGTTAACGATGAAATCAGTTAAATGAAGATGAAATCAGTTAACGATGAAATCAGTTAAATGAAGATGAAATCAGTTAACGATGAAATCAGTTAAATGAAGATGAAATCAGTTAACGATGAAATCAGTTAACGATGAAATCAGTTAAATGAAGATGAAATCAGTTAAATGAAGATGAAATCAGTTAACGATGAAATCAGTTAACGATGAAATCAGTTAAATGAAGATGAAATCAGTTAACGATGAAATCAGTTAAAGATGAAATCAGTTAACGATGGAATCAGTTAACGATGAAATCAGTTAACGATGAAATCAGTTAAATGAAGATGAAATCAGTTAACGATGAAATCAGTTAACGATGAAATCAGTTAACGATGAAATCACTTAACGATGAAATCAGTTGAATGAAGATGAAATCAGTTAACGATGAAATCAGTTAAATGAAGATGAAATCAGTTAACGATGAAATCAGTTAAAGATGAAATCAGTTAACGATGGAATCAGTTAACGATGAAATCAGTTAACGATGAAATCAGTTAAATGAAGATGAAATCAGTTAACGATGAAATCAGTTAAAGATGAAATCAGTTAACGATGGAATCAGTTAACGATGAAATCAGTTAACGATGAAATCAGTTAAATGAAGATGAAATCAGTTAACGATGGAATCAGTTAACGATGAAATCAGTTAACGATGAAATCAGTTAAATGAAGATGAAATCAGTTAACGATGAAATCAGTTAACGATGAAATCAGTTAACGATGAAATCAGTTAAAGATGAAATCAGTTAACGATGAAATCAGTTAACGATGAAATCAGTTAAATGAAGATGAAATCAGTTAACGATGAAATCAGTTAACGATAAAATCAGTTAACGATGGAATCAGTTAAATGAAGATGAAATCAGTTAACGATGAAATCAGTTAACGATGAAATCAGTTAAATGAAGATGAAATCAGTTAAATGAAGATGAAATCAGTAAACGATGAAATCAGTTAACGATGAAATCAGTTAAATGAAGATGAAATCAGTTAACGATGAAATCAGTTAACGATGAAATCAATTAACGATGAAATCAGTTAAATGAAGATGAAATCAGTTAACGATGAAATCAGTTAAAGATGAAATCAGTTAAATGAAGAATGAAGATGAAATCAGTTAACGATGAAATCAGTTAAAGATGAAATCAGTTAACGATGAAACAGTTAACGATGGAATCAGTTAAATGAAGATGAAATCAGTTAACGATGAAATCAGTTAACGATGAAATCAGTTAAATGAAGAATGAAAATGAAATCAGTTAAATGAAGATGAAATCAGTTAACGATGAAATCAATTAACGATGAAATCAGTTGACGATGAAATCAGTTAAATGAAGATGAAATCAGTTAACGATGAAATCAGTTAAATGAAGAATGAAAATGAAATCAGTTAAATGAAGATGAAATCAGTTAACGATGAAATCAGTTAACGATGAAATCAGTTAACGATGGAATCAGTTAAATGAAGATGAAATCAGTTCACGGTGAAATCAGTTAAAGATGAAATCAGTTAACGATGAAATCAGTTAACGATGACATCAGTTAACGATGAAATCAGTTAACGATGGAATCAGTTAAATGAAGATGAAATCAGTTCACGGTGAAATCAGTTAACGATGGAATCAGTTAACGATGGAATCAGTTAACGATGAGATCAGTTAACGATGAAATCAGTTAACGATGGAATCAGTTAAATGAAGATGAAATCAGTTAACGATGAAATCAGTTAAATGAAGATGAAATCAGTTAACGATGAAATCAGTTAAAGATGAAATCAGTTAACGATGAAATCAGTTAACGATGAAATCAGTTAAATGAAGATGAAATCAGTTAACGATGAAATCAGTTAAAGATGAAATCAGTTAACGATGAAATCAGTTAACGATGAAATCAGTTAAATGAAGATGAAATCAGTTAAAGATGAAATCAGTTAACGATGAAATCAGTTAACGATGAAATCAGTTAAATGAAGATGAAATCAGTTAACGATGAAATCAGTTAAAGATGAAATCAGTTAACGATGAAATCAGTTAACGATGAAATCAGTTAAATGAAGATGAAATCAGTTAACGATGAAATCAGTTAACGATGAAATCAGTTAACGATGGAATCAGTTAAATGAAGATGAAATCAGTTAAAGATGAAATCAGTTAACGATGAAATCAGTTAACGATGAAATCAGTTAAATGAAGATGAAATCAGTTAAATGAAGATGAAATCAGTAAACGATGAAATCAGTTAACGATGAAATCAGTTAAATGAAGATGAAATCAGTTAAAGATGAAATCAGTTAACGATGAAATCAGTTAACGATGAAATCAGTTAAATGAAGATGAAATCAGTTAACGATGAAATCAGTTAACGATGAAATCAATTAACGATGAAATCAGTTAAATGAAGATGAAATCAGTTAACGATGAAATCAGTTAACGATGAAATCAGTTAAATGAAGATGAAATCAGTTAACGATGAAATCAGTTAACGATGAAATCAGTTAACGATGGAATCAGTTAAATGAAGATGAAATCAGTTAAAGATGAAATCAGTTAACGATGAAATCAGTTAACGATGAAATCAGTTAAATGAAGATGAAATCAGTTAAATGAAGATGAAATCAGTAAACGATGAAATCAGTTAACGATGAAATCAGTTAAATGAAGATGAAATCAGTTAAAGATGAAATCAGTTAACGATGAAATCAGTTAACGATGAAATCAGTTAAATGAAGATGAAATCAGTTAACGATGAAATCAGTTAACGATGAAATCAATTAACGATGAAATCAGTTAAATGAAGATGAAATCAGTTAACGATGAAATCAGTTAACGATGAAATCAGTTAACGATGAAATCAGTTAACGATGGAATCAGTTAAATGAAGATGAAATCAGTTAAAGATGAAATCAGTTAACGATGAAATCAGTTAACGATGAAATCAGTTAAATGAAGATGAAATCAGTTAAATGAAGATGAAATCAGTAAACGATGAAATCAGTTAACGATGAAATCAGTTAAATGAAGATGAAATCAGTTAAAGATGAAATCAGTTAACGATGAAATCAGTTAACGATGAAATCAGTTAAATGAAGATGAAATCAGTTAACGATGAAATCAGTTAACGATGAAATCAATTAACGATGAAATCAGTTAAATGAAGATGAAATCAGTTAACGATGAAATCAGTTAAAGATGAAATCAGTTAAATGAAGAATGAAGATGAAATCAGTTAACGATGAAATCAGTTAAAGATGAAATCAGTTAACGATGAAACAGTTAACGATGGAATCAGTTAAATGAAGATGAAATCAGTTAACGATGAAATCAGTTAACGATGAAATCAGTTAAATGAAGATGAAATCAGTTAAAGATGAAATCAGTTAACGATGAAATCAGTTAACGATGAAATCAGTTAAATGAAGATGAAATCAGTTAACGATGAAATCAGTTAACGATGAAATCAATTAACGATGAAATCAGTTAAATGAAGATGAAATCAGTTAACGATGAAATCAGTTAACGATGAAATCAGTTAAATGAAGATGAAATCAGTTAACGATGAAATCAGTTAACGATGAAATCAGTTAACGATGGAATCAGTTAAATGAAGATGAAATCAGTTAAAGATGAAATCAGTTAACGATGAAATCAGTTAACGATGAAATCAGTTAAATGAAGATGAAATCAGTTAAATGAAGATGAAATCAGTAAACGATGAAATCAGTTAACGATGAAATCAGTTAAATGAAGATGAAATCAGTTAAAGATGAAATCAGTTAACGATGAAATCAGTTAACGATGAAATCAGTTAAATGAAGATGAAATCAGTTAACGATGAAATCAGTTAACGATGAAATCAATTAACGATGAAATCAGTTAAATGAAGATGAAATCAGTTAACGATGAAATCAGTTAAAGATGAAATCAGTTAAATGAAGAATGAAGATGAAATCAGTTAACGATGAAATCAGTTAAAGATGAAATCAGTTAACGATGAAACAGTTAACGATGGAATCAGTTAAATGAAGATGAAATCAGTTAACGATGAAATCAGTTAACGATGAAATCAGTTAAATGAAGATGAAATCAGTTAACGATGAAATCAGTTAAATGAAGATGAAATCAGTTAACGATGAAATCAGTTAAATGAAGATGAAATCAGTTAAATGAAGATGAAATCAGTTAACGATGAAATCAGTTATCGATGAAATCAGTTAACGATGAAATCAGTTAAATGAAGATGAAATCAGTTAACGATGGAATCAGTTAAATGAAGATGAAATCAGTTAACGATGAAATCAGTTATCGATGAAATCAGTTAACGATGAAATCAGTTAAATGAAGATGAAATCAGTTAACGATGAAATCAGTTAAATGAAGATGAAATCAGTTAAATGAAGATGAAATCAGTTAACGATGAAATCAGTTAACGATGAAATCAGTTAACGATGGAATCAGTTAAATGAAGATGAAATCAGTTAACGATGAAATCAGTTAACGATGAAATCAGTTAACGATGGAATCAGTTAAATGAAGATGAAATCAGTTAACGATGAAATCAGTTAACGATGAAATCAGTTAAATGAAGATGAAATCAGTTAACGATGAAATCAGTTAAAGATGAAATCAGTTAACGATGAAATCAGTTAACGATGAAATCAGTTAAATGAAGATGAAATCAGTTAACGATGAAATCAGTTAACGATGAAATCAGTTAACGATGAAATCAGTTAAATGAAGATGAAATCAGTTAACGATGAAATCAGTTAAATGAAGATGAAATCAGTTAAATGAAGATGAAATCAGTTAACGATGAAATCAGTTAAATGAAGATGAAATCAGTTAACGATGAAATCAGTTAACGATGAAATCAGTTAACGATGGAATCAGTTAAATGAAGATGAAATCAGTTAACGATGAAATCAGTTAACGATGAAATCAGTTAAATGAAGATGAAATCAGTTAACGATGAAATCAGTTAACGATGAAATCAGTTAACGATGAAATCAGTTAAATGAAGATGAAATCAGTTAACGATGAAATCAGTTAACGATGAAATCAGTTAAATGAAGATGAAATCAGTTAACGATGAAATCAGTTAAAGATGAAATCAGTTAACGATGGAATCAGTTAACGATGAAATCAGTTAACGATGAAATCAGTTAAATGAAGATGAAATCAGTTAAATGAAGATGAAATCAGTTAACGATGAAATCAGTTAACGATGAAATCAGTTAACGATGGAATCAGTTAAATGAAGATGAAATCAGTTAACGATGAAATCAGTTAACGATGAAATCAGTTAAATGAAGATGAAATCAGTTAACGATGAAATCAGTTAACGATGAAATCAGTTAAATGAAGATGAAATCAGTTAACGATGAAATCAGTTAAATGAAGATGAAATCAGTTAACGATGAAATCAGTTAAAGATGAAATCAGTTAACGATGAAATCAGTTAAATGAAGATGAAATCAGTTAACGATGAAATCAGTTAACGATGAAATCAGTTAAATGAAGATGAAATCAGTTAACGATGAAATCAGTTATCGATGAAATCAGTTAACGATGAAATCAGTTAAATGAAGATGAAATCAGTTAACGATGAAATCAGTTAACGATGAAATCAGTTAAATGAAGATGAAATCAGTTAACGATGAAATCAGTTAACGATGAAATCAGTTAAATGAAGATGAAATCAGTTAACGATGAAATCAGTTAAATGAAGATGAAATCAGTTAACGATGAAATCAGTTAAAGATGAAATCAGTTAACGATGAAATCAGTTAAATGAAGATGAAATCAGTTAACGATGAAATCAGTTAACGATGAAATCAGTTAAATGAAGATGAAATCAGTTAACGATGAAATCAGTTATCGATGAAATCAGTTAACGATGAAATCAGTTAAATGAAGATGAAATCAGTTAACGATGAAATCAGTTAACGATGAAATCAGTTAAATGAAGATGAAATCAGTTAACGATGAAATCAGTTAACGATGAAATCAGTTAACGATGAAATCAGTTAAATGAAGATGAAATCAGTTAACGATGAAATCAGTTAAATGAAGATGAAATCAGTTAAATGAAGATGAAATCAGTTAACGATGAAATCAGTTATCGATGAAATCAGTTAACGATGAAATCAGTTAAATGAAGATGAAATCAGTTAACGATGAAATCAGTTAAATGAAGATGAAATCAGTTAAATGAAGATGAAATCAGTTAACGATGAAATCAGTTAACGATGAAATCAGTTAAATGAAGATGAAATCAGTTAACGATGAAATCAGTTAAAGATGAAATCAGTTAACGATGAAATCAGTTAAATGAAGATGAAATCAGTTAACGATGAAATCAGTTAACGATGAAATCAGTTAACGATGAAATCAGTTAAATGAAGATGAAATCAGTTAACGATGAAATCAGTTAAATGAAGATGAAATCAGTTAAATGAAGATGAAATCAGTTAACGATGAAATCAGTTAACGATGAAATCAGTTAAATGAAGATGAAATCAGTTAACGATGAAATCAGTTAACGATGAAATCAGTTAAATGAAGATGAAATCAGTTAACGATGAAATCAGTTAACGATGAAATCAGTTAACGATGGAATCAGTTAAATGAAGATGAAATCAGTTAACGATGAAATCAGTTATCGATGAAATCAGTTAACGATGAAATCAGTTAAATGAAGATGAAATCAGTTAACGATGAAATCAGTTAAATGAAGATGAAATCAGTTAAATGAAGATGAAATCAGTTAACGATGAAATCAGTTAACGATGAAATCAGTTAAATGAAGATGAAATCAGTTAACGATGAAATCAGTTAAAGATGAAATCAGTTAACGATGAAATCAGTTAAATGAAGATGAAATCAGTTAAATGAAGATGAAATCAGTTAACGATGAAATCAGTTAACGATGAAATCAGTTAAATGAAGATGAAATCAGTTAACGATGAAATCAGTTAAAGATGAAATCAGTTAACGATGAAATCAGTTAAATGAAGATGAAATCAGTTAACGATGAAATCAGTTAACGATGAAATCAGTTAAATGAAGATGAAATCAGTTAACGATGAAATCAGTTAACGATGAAATCAGTTAACGATGGAATCAGTTAACGACGAAATCAGTTAACGATGAAATCAGTTAAATGAAGATGAAATCAGTAAACGATGAAATCAGTTAACGATGAAATCAATTAAATGAAGATGAAATCAGTTAACGATGAAATCAGTTAAATGAAGATGAAATCAGTTAACGATGAAATCAGTTAAAGATGAAATCAGTTAACGATGGAATCAGTTAACGATGAAATCAGTTAAATGAAGATGAAATCAGTTAAAGATGAAATCAGTTAACGATGAAATCAGTTAACGATGAAATCAGTTAAATGAAGATGAAATCAGTTAACGATGAAATCAGTTAACGATGAAATCAGTTAACGATGAAATCAGTTAACGATGAAATCAGTTAAATGAAGATGAAATCAGTTAACGATGAAATCAGTTAACGATGAAATCAGTTAACGATGAAATCAGTTAAAGATGAAATCAGTTAACGATGGAATCAGTTAACGATGAAATCAGTTAAATGAAGATGAAATCAGTTAAAGATGAAATCAGTTAACGATGAAATCAGTTAACGATGAAATCAGTTAAATGAAGATGAAATCAGTTAACGATGAAATCAGTTAAAGATGAAATCAGTTAACGATGAAATCAGTTAACGATGAAATCAGTTAAATGAAGATGAAATCAGTTAACGATGAAATCAGTTAACGATGAAATCAGTTAACGATGAAATCAGTTAAATGAAGATGAAATCAGTTAACGATGAAATCAGTTAACGATGAAATCAGTTAACGATGGAATCAGTTAACGATGAAATCAGTTAACGATGAAATCAGTTAAATGAAGATGAAATCAGTAAACGATGAAATCAGTTAACGATGAAATCAGTTAAATGAAGATGAAATCAGTTAACGATGAAATCAGTTAACGATGAAATCAGTTAACGATGAAATCAGTTAACGATGAAATCAGTTAAATGAAGATGAAATCAGTTAACGATGAAATCAGTTAACGATGAAATCAGTTAACGATGAAATCAGTTAAATGAAGATGAAATCAGTTAACGATGAAATCAGTTAACGATGAAATCAGTTAACGATGGAATCAGTTAACGATGAAATCAGTTAACGATGAAATCAGTTAAATGAAGATGAAATCAGTAAACGATGAAATCAGTTAACGATGAAATCAGTTAAATGAAGATGAAATCAGTTAACGATGAAATCAGTTAACGATGAAATCAGTTAACGATGGAATCAGTTAACGATGAAATCAGTTAACGATGAAATCAGTTAAATGAAGATGAAATCAGTAAACGATGAAATCAGTTAACGATGAAATCAATTAAATGAAGATGAAATCAGTTAACGATGAAATCAGTTAACGATGAAATCAGTTAACGATGGAATCAGTTAAATGAAGATGAAATCAGTTAACGATGAAATCAGTTAAAGATGAAATCAGTTAACGATGAAATCAGTTAACGATGAAATCAGTTAAATGAAGATGAAATCAGTTAACGATGAAATCAGTTAACGATGGAATCAGTTAAATGAAGATGAAATCAGTTAACGATGAAATCAGTTAACGATGAAATCACTTAAATGAAGATGAAATCAGTTAACGATGAAATCAGTTAAATGAAGATGAAATCAGTTAACGATGAAATCAGTTAAAGATGAAATCAGTTAACGATGAAATCAGTTAACGATGAAATCAGTTAAATGAAGATGAAATCAGTTAACGATGAAATCAGTTAACGATGAAATCAGTTAAATGAAGATGAAATCAGTTAACGATGAAATCAGTTAAATGAAGATGAAATCAGTAAACGATGAAATCAGTTAACGATGAAATCAATTAAATGAAGATGAAATCAGTTAACGATGAAATCAGTTAAATGAAGATGAAATCAGTTAACGATGAAATCAGTTAAAGATGAAATCAGTTAACGATGGAATCAGTTAACGATGAAATCAGTTAAATGAAGATGAAATCAGTTAAAGATGAAATCAGTTAACGATGAAATCAGTTAACGATGGAATCAGTTAAATGAAGATGAAATCAGTTAACGATGAAATCAGTTAACGATGAAATCAGTTAACGATGAAATCAGTTAAATGAAGATGAAATCAGTTAATGATGAAATCAGTTAAAGATGAAATCAGTTATCGATGAAATCAGTTAAATGAAGATGAAATCAGTTAACGATGAAATAAGTTAAATGAAGATGAAATCAGTTAACGATGAAATCAGTTAACGATGGAATCAGTTAACGATGAAATCAGTTAACGATGAAATCAGTTAAATGAAGATGAAATCAGTTAACGATGAAATCAGTTAAAGATGAAATCAGTTAAATGAAGATGAAATCAGTTAACGATGAAATCAGTTAAATGAAGATGAATTCAGTTAACGATGAAATCAGTTAAAGATGAAATCAGTTAACGATGAAATCAGTTAAATGAAGATGAAATCAGTTAACGATGAAATCAGTTAACGATGAAATCAGTTAAATGAAGATGGAATCAGTTAAATGAAGATGAAATCAGTTAACGATGAAATCAGTTAACGATGAAATCAGTTAAATGAAGATGAAATCAGTTAAATGAAGATGAAATCAGTTAACGATGAAATCAGTTAAATGAAGATGAAATCAGTTAACGATGAAATCAGTTAAATGAAGATGAAATCAGTTAACGATGAAATCAGTTAAAGATGAAATCAGTTAACGATGAAATCAGTTAAATGAAGAATGAAAATGAAATCAGTTAAATGAAGATGAAATCAGTTAACGATGAAATCAGTTAACGATGGAATCAGTTAAAGGAAGATGAAATCAGTTAACGATGAAATCAGTTAAATGAAGATGAAATCAGTTAAAGGAAGATGAAATCAGTTAACGATGAAATCAGTTAAAGATGAAATCAGTTACAGATGAAATCAGTTACATGAAGATTAAATCAGTTAACGATGAAATCAGTTAAAGATGAAATCAGTTAACGATGAAATCAGTTAAATGAAGAATGAAAATGAAATCAGTTAACGATGAAATCAGTTAACGATGAAATCAGTTAAATGAAGATGAAATCAGTTAATGATGAAATCAGTTAAAGATGAAATCAGTTAACGATGAAATCAGTTAAATGAAGATGAAATCAGTTAATGATGAAATCAGTTAAAGATGAAATCAGTTAAATGAAGATGAAATCAGTTAATGATGAAATCAGTTAAAGATGAAATCAGTTAACGATGAAATCAGTTAAAGATGAAATCAGTTAACGATGAAATCAGTTAACGATGAAATCAGTTAAATGAAGATGAAATCAGTTAACGATGAAATCAGTTAACGATGAAATCAGTTAACGATGAAATCAGTTAACGATGGAATCAGTTAAATGAAGATGGAATCAGTTAAATGAAGATGAAATCAGTAAACGATGAAATCAGTTAACGATGAAATCAGTTAAAGATGAAATCAGTTAACGATGAAATCAGTTAACGATGAAATCAGTTAACGATGAAATCAGTTAAATGAAGATGAAATCAGTTAACGATGAAATCAGTTAACGATGAAATCAGTTAACGATGAAATCAGTTAAATGAAGATGAAATCAGTTAACGATGAAATCAGTTAACGATGAAATCAGTTAAATGAAGATGAAATCAGTTAACGATGGAATCAGTTAAATGAAGATGGAATCAGTTAAATGAAGATGAAATCAGTAAACGATGAAATCAGTTAACGATGAAATCAGTTAAAGATGAAATCAGTTAACGATGAAATCAGTTAACGATGAAATCAGATAAATGAAGATGAAATCAGTTAACGATGAAATCAGTTAACGATGAAATCAGTTAAATGAAAATGAAATCAGTTAACGATGGAATCAGTTAAATGAAGATGAAATCAGTTAACGATGAAATCAGTTAACGATGAAATCAGTTAAATGAAGATGAAATCAGTTAACGATGAAATCAGTTAACGATGAAATCAGTTAAATGAAGATGAAATCAGTTAACGATGGAATCAGTTAAATGAAGATGAAATCAGTAAACGATGAAATCAGTTAACGATGAAATCAGTTAAATGAAGATGAAATCAGTTAAATGAAGATGAAATCAGTTAACGATGAAATCAGTTAACGATGGAATCAGTTAAATGAAGATGAAATCAGTTAACGATGAAATCAGTTAACGATGAAATCAGTTAAATGAAGATGAAATCAGTTAACGATGAAATCAGTTAACGATGAAATCAGTTAAATGAAGTTGAAATCAGTTAACGATGAAATCAGTTAAAGATGAAATCAGTTAATGATGAAATCAGTTAAAGATGAAATCAGTTAAATGAAGATGAAATCAGTTAAATGAAGATAAAATCAGTTAACGATGAAATCAGTTAAAGATGAAATCAGTTACAGATGAAATCAGTTACATGAAGATTAAATCAGTTAACTATGAAATCAGTTAAAGATGAAATCAGTTAACGATGAAATCAGTTAAATGAAGAATGAAAATGAAATCAGTTAAATGAAGATGAAATCAGTTAACGATGAAATCAGTTAAAGATGAAATCAGTTAACGATGAAATCAGTTAACGATGAAATCAGTTAAATGAAGATGAAATCAGTTAACGATGAAATCAGTTAAATGAAGATGAAATCAGTTAACGATGAAATCAGTTAAAGATGAAATCAGTTAAATGAAGATGAAATCAGTTAACGATGAAATCAGTTAACGATGAAATCAGTTAAATGAAGTTGAAATCAGTTAACGATGAAATCAGTTAAAGATGAAATCAGTTAAATGAAGTTGAAATCAGTTAACGATGAAATCAGTTAAAGATGAAATCAGTTAAAGATGAAATCAGTTACAGATGAAATCAGTTACATGAAGATTAAATCAGTTAACGATGAAATCAGTTAAAGATGAAATCAGTTAACGATGAAATCAGTTAAATGAAGAATGAAAATGAAATCAGTTAAATGAAGATGAAATCAGTTAACGATGAAATCAGTTAAAGATGAAATCAGTTAACGATGAAATCAGTTAACGATGAAATCAGTTAAATGAAGATGAAATCAGTTAACGATGAAATCAGTTAAATGAAGATGAAATCAGTTAAAGATGAAATCAGTTAAAGATGAAATCAGTTAACGATGAAATCAGTTAAAGATGAAATCAGTTAACGATGAAATCAGTTAAATGAAGATGAAATCAGTTAACGATGAAATCAGTTAAAGATGAAATCAGTTAAATGAAGATGAAATCAGTTAACGATGAAATCAGTTAAATGAAGATGAAATCAGTTAACGATGAAATCAGTTAACGATGAAATCAGTTAACGATGAAATCAGTTAAATGAAGATGAAATCAGTTAACGATGAAATCAGTTAACGATGAAATCAGTTAAATGAAGATGAAATCAGTTAACGATGAAATCAGTTAACGATGAAATCAGTTAAATGAAGATGAAATCAGTTAAAGATGAAATCAGTTAACGATGAAATCAGTTAAATGAAGATGAAATCAGTTAAATGAAGATGAAATCAGTTAAAGATGAAATCAGTTAACGATGAAATCAGTTAAATGAAGATGAAATCAGTTAACGATGAAATCAGTTAAAGATGAAATCAGTTAACGATGAAATCAGTTAAATGAAGATGAAATCAGTTAACGATGAAATCAGTTAAAGATGAAATCAGTTAACGATGAAATCAGTTAACGATGAAATCAGTTAAATGAAGATGAAATCAGTTAAATGAAGATGAAATCAGTTAACGATGAAATCAGTTAAATGAAGATGAAATCAGTTAACGATGAAATCAGTTAAAGATGAAATCAGTTAACGATGAAATCAGTTAAAGATCAAATCAGTTAACGATGAAATCAGTTAAATGAAGATGAAATCAGTTAACGATGAAATCAGTTAAAGATGAAATCAGTTAAATGAAGATGAAATCAGTTAACGATGAAATCAGTTAAATGAAGATGAAATCAGTTAACGATGAAATCAGTTAACGATGAAATCAGTTAAATGAAGATGAAATCAGTTAAAGATGAAATCAGTTAAAGATGAAATCAGTTAACGATGAAATCAGTTAACGATGAAATCAGTTAACGATGAAATCAGTTAAATGAAGATGAAATCAGTTAAATGAAGATGAAATCAGTTAAAGATGAAATCAGTTAACGATGAAATCAGTTAAATGAAGATGAAATCAGTTAACGATGAAATCAGTTAAAGATGAAATCAGTTAACGATGAAATCAGTTAACGATGAAATCAGTTAAATGAAGATGAAATCAGTTAAATGAAGATGAAATCAGTTAACGATGAAATCAGTTAAATGAAGATGAAATCAGTTAACGATGAAATCAGTTAAAGATGAAATCAGTTAAAGATGAAATCAGTTAACGATGAAATCAGTTAAAGATCAAATCAGTTAACGATGAAATCAGTTAAATGAAGATGAAATCAGTTAACGATGAAATCAGTTAAAGATGAAATCAGTTAAATGAAGATGAAATCAGTTAACGATGAAATCAGTTAAATGAAGATGAAATCAGTTAACGATGAAATCAGTTAACGATGAAATCAGTTAAATGAAGATGAAATCAGTTAAAGATGAAATCAGTTAAAGATGAAATCAGTTAACGATGAAATCAGTTAACGATGAAATCAGTTACATGAAGATTAAATCAGTTAACGATGAAATCAGTTAACGATGAAATCAGTTAACGATGAAATCAGTTAAATGAAGAATGAAAATGAAATCAGTTAAATGAAGATGAAATCAGTTAACGATGAAATCAGTTAACGATGAAATCAGTTAAATGAAGATGAAATCAGTTAACGATGAAATCAGTTAACGATGAAATCAGTTAACGATGAAATCAGTTAAATGAAGATGAAATCAGTTAACGATGAAATCAGTTAAAGATGAAATCAGTTAAATGAAGATGAAATCAGTTAACGATGAAATCAGTTAACGATGAAATCAGTTAACGATGAAATCAGTTAAATGAAGATGAAATCAGTTAACGATGAAATCAGTTAAAGATGAAATCAGTTAACGATGGAATCAGTTAAATGAAGATGAAATCAGTTAACGATGAAATCAGTTAAAGATGAAATCAGTTAACAATGAAATCAGTTAACGATGAAATCAGTTAAATGAAGATGAAATCAGTTAACGATGAAATCAGTTAACGATGAAATCAGTTAACGATGAAATCAGTTAACGATGGAATCAGTTAAATGAAGATGAAATCAGTTAAAGATGAAATCAGTTCACGATGAAATCAGTTAAATGAAGATGAAATCAGTTAAATGAAGATGAAATCAGTTAAAGATGAAATCAGTTAACGATGAAATCAGTTAACGATGAAATCAGTTAACGATGAAATCAGTTAAATGAAGATGAAATCAGTTAACGATGAAATCAGTTAACGATGAAATCAGTTAAATGAAGATGAAATCAGTTAACGATGGAATCAGTTAACGATGGAATCAGTTAAATGAAGATGAAATCAGTTAACGATGAGATCAGTTAACGATGAAATCAGTTAACGATGAAATCAGTTAAATGAAGATGAAATCAGTTAACGATGAAATCAGTTAACGATGAGATCAGTTAACGATGAAATCAGTTAACGATGAAATCAGTTAAATGAAGATGAAATCAGTTAACGATGAAATCAGTTAACGATGGAATCAGTTAACGATGGAATCAGTTAAATGAAGATGAAATCAGTTAACGATGAGATCAGTTAACGATGAAATCAGTTAACGATGAAATCAGTTAAATGAAGATGAAATCAGTTAACGATGAAATCAGTTAACGATGGAATCAGTTAAATGAAGATGAAATCAGTTAACGATGAAATCAGTTAACGATGAAATCAGTAAAATGAAGATGAAATCAGTTAACGATGAAATCAGTTAACGATGAAATCAGTAAAATGAAGATGAAATCAGTTAACGATGAAATCAGTTAAAGATGAAATCAGTTAACGATGGAATCAGTTAAATGAAGATGAAATCAGTTAACGATGAAATCAGTTAACGATGAAATCAGTTAAATGAAGATGAAATCAGTTAAATGAAGATGAAATCAGTTAACGATGAAATCAGTTATCGATGAAATCAGTTAACGATGAAATCAGTTAAATGAAGATGAAATCAGTTAACGATGGAATCAGTTAAATGAAGATGAAATCAGTTAACGATGAAATCAGTTATCGATGAAATCAGTTAACGATGAAATCAGTTAAATGAAGATGAAATCAGTTAACGATGAAATCAGTTAAATGAAGATGAAATCAGTTAAATGAAGATGAAATCAGTTAACGATGAAATCAGTTAACGATGAAATCAGTTAACGATGGAATCAGTTAAATGAAGATGAAATCAGTTAACGATGAAATCAGTTAAAGATGAAATCAGTTAACGATGAAATCAGTTAACGATGAAATCAGTTAAATGAAGATGAAATCAGTTAACGATGAAATCAGTTAACGATGAAATCAGTTAACGATGAAATCAGTTAAATGAAGATGAAATCAGTTAACGATGAAATCAGTTAAATGAAGATGAAATCAGTTAAATGAAGATGAAATCAGTTAACGATGAAATCAGTTAAATGAAGATGAAATCAGTTAACGATGGAATCAGTTAACGATGAAATCAGTTAACGATGGAATCAGTTAAATGAAGATGAAATCAGTTAACGATGAAATCAGTTAAAGATGAAATCAGTTAACGATGGAATCAGTTAAATGAAGATGAAATCAGTTAACGATGAAATCAGTTAAAGATGAAATCAGTTAACAATGAAATCAGTTAACGATGAAATCAGTTAAATGAAGATGAAATCAGTTAACGATGAAATCAGTTAACGATGAAATCAGTTAACGATGAAATCAGTTAACGATGGAATCAGTTAAATGAAGATGAAATCAGTTAAAGATGAAATCAGTTAACGATGAAATCAGTTAAATGAAGATGAAATCAGTTAAATGAAGATGAAATCAGTTAAAGATGAAATCAGTTAACGATGAAATCAGTTAACGATGAAATCAGTTAACGATGAAATCAGTTAAATGAAGATGAAATCAGTTAACGATGAAATCAGTTAAAGATGAAATCAGTTAACGATGGAATCAGTTAAATGAAGATGAAATCAGTTAACGATGAAATCAGTTAAAGATGAAATCAGTTAACAATGAAATCAGTTAACGATGAAATCAGTTAAATGAAGATGAAATCAGTTAACGATGAAATCAGTTAACGATGAAATCAGTTAACGATGAAATCAGTTAACGATGGAATCAGTTAAATGAAGATGAAATCAGTTAAAGATGAAATCAGTTAACGATGAAATCAGTTAAATGAAGATGAAATCAGTTAAATGAAGATGAAATCAGTTAAAGATGAAATCAGTTAACGATGAAATCAGTTAAATGAAGATGAAATCAGTTAACGATGAAATCAGTTAAATGAAGATGAAATCAGTTAACGATGAAATCAGTTAACGATGAAATCAGTTAACGATGAAATCAGTTAACGATGAAATCAGTTAAAGATGAAATCAGTTAACGATGAAATCAGTTAACGATGAAATCAGTTAACGATGAAATCAGTTAAATGAAGATGAAATCAGTTAACGATGAAATCAGTTAAAGATGAAATCAGTTAACGATGGAATCAGTTAAATGAAGATGAAATCAGTTAACGATGAAATCAGTTAAAGATGAAATCAGTTAACAATGAAATCAGTTAACGATGAAATCAGTTAAATGAAGATGAAATCAGTTAACGATGAAATCAGTTAACGATGAAATCAGTTAACGATGAAATCAGTTAACGATGGAATCAGTTAAATGAAGATGAAATCAGTTAAAGATGAAATCAGTTAACGATGAAATCAGTTAAATGAAGATGAAATCAGTTAAATGAAGATGAAATCAGTTAAAGATGAAATCAGTTAACGATGAAATCAGTTAAATGAAGATGAAATCAGTTAACGATGAAATCAGTTAAATGAAGATGAAATCAGTTAACGATGAAATCAGTTAACGATGAAATCAGTTAACGATGAAATCAGTTAACGATGAAATCAGTTAAAGATGAAATCAGTTAACGATGAAATCAGTTAACGATGAAATCAGTTAACGATGAAATCAGTTACATGAAGATTAAATCAGTTAACGATGAAATCAGTTAAAGATGAAATCAGTTAAAGATGAAATCAGTTAACGATGAAATCAGTTAAATGAAGAATGAAAATGAAATCAGTTAAAGATGAAATCAGTTAACGATGAAATCAGTTAAATGAAGATGAAATCACTTAACGATGAAATCAGTTAACGATGAAATCAGTTAAATGAAGATGGAATCAGTTAAATGAAGATGAAATCAGTTAACGATGAAATCAGTTAACGATGAAATCAGTTAAATGAAGATGAAATCAGTTAAATGAAGATGAAATCAGTTAACGATGAAATCAGTTAAATGAAGATGAAATCAGTTAACGATGAAATCAGTTAAATGAAGATGAAATCAGTTAACGATGAAATCAGTTAAAGATGAAATCAGTTAACGATGAAATCAGTTAAATGAAGAATGAAAATGAAATCAGTTAAATGAAGATGAAATCAGTTAACGATGAAATCAGTTAACGATGGAATCAGTTAAAGGAAGATGAAATCAGTTAACGATGAAATCAGTTAAATGAAGATGAAATCAGTTAAAGGAAGATGAAATCAGTTAACGATGAAATCAGTTAAAGATGAAATCAGTTACAGATGAAATCAGTTACATGAAGATTAAATCAGTTAACGATGAAATCAGTTAAAGATGAAATCAGTTAACGATGAAATCAGTTAAATGAAGAATGAAAATGAAATCAGTTAACGATGAAATCAGTTAACGATGAAATCAGTTAAATGAAGATGAAATCAGTTAATGATGAAATCAGTTAAAGATGAAATCAGTTAACGATGAAATCAGTTAAAGATGAAATCAGTTAACGATGAAATCAGTTAACGATGAAATCAGTTAAATGAAGATGAAATCAGTTAACGATGAAATCAGTTAACGATGAAATCAGTTAAATGAAGATGAAATCAGTTAACGATGAAATCAGTTAACGATGAAATCAGTTAACGATGAAATCAGTTAAATGAAGATGAAATCAGTTAACGATGAAATCAGTTAACGATGAAATCAGTTAAATGAAGATGAAATCAGTTAACGATGGAATCAGTTAAATGAAGATGAAATCAGTTAACGATGAAATCAGTTAAAGATGAAATCAGTTAACGATGAAATCAGTTAACGATGAAATCAGATAAATGAAGATGAAATCAGTTAACGATGAAATCAGTTAACGATGAAATCAGTTAAATGAAAATGAAATCAGTTAACGATGGAATCAGTTAAATGAAGATGAAATCAGTTAACGATGAAATCAGTTAACGATGAAATCAGTTAAATGAAGATGAAATCAGTTAACGATGAAATCAGTTAACGATGAAATCAGTTAACGATGAAATCAGTTAAATGAAGATGAAATCAGTTAACGATGGAATCAGTTAAATGAAGATGAAATCAGTAAACGATGAAATCAGTTAACGATGAAATCAGTTAAATGAAGATGAAATCAGTTAAATGAAGATGAAATCAGTTAACGATGAAATCAGTTAACGATGGAATCAGTTAAATGAAGATGAAATCAGTTAAATGAAGATGAAATCAGTTAACGATGAAATCAGTTAACGATGGAATCAGTTAAATGAAGATGAAATCAGTTAACGATGAAATCAGTTAACGATGAAATCAGTTAACGATGAAATCAGTTAAATGAAGATGAAATCAGTTAACGATGAAATCAGTTAACGATGAAATCAGTTAAATGAAGTTGAAATCAGTTAACGATGAAATCAGTTAAAGATGAAATCAGTTAATGATGAAATCAGTTAAAGATGAAATCAGTTAAATGAAGATGAAATCAGTTAAATGAAGATAAAATCAGTTAACGATGAAATCAGTTAAAGATGAAATCAGTTACAGATGAAATCAGTTACATGAAGATTAAATCAGTTAACGATGAAATCAGTTAAAGATGAAATCAGTTAACGATGAAATCAGTTAAATGAAGAATGAAAATGAAATCAGTTAAATGAAGATGAAATCAGTTAACGATGAAATCAGTTAAAGATGAAATCAGTTAAATGAAAATGAAATCAGTTAACGATGGAATCAGTTAAATGAAGATGAAATCAGTTAACGATGAAATCAGTTAACGATGAAATCAGTTAAATGAAGATGAAATCAGTTAACGATGAAATCAGTTAACGATGAAATCAGTTAACGATGAAATCAGTTAAATGAAGATGAAATCAGTTAACGATGGAATCAGTTAAATGAAGATGAAATCAGTAAACGATGAAATCAGTTAACGATGAAATCAGTTAAATGAAGATGAAATCAGTTAAATGAAGATGAAATCAGTTAACGATGAAATCAGTTAACGATGGAATCAGTTAAATGAAGATGAAATCAGTTAACGATGAAATCAGTTAACGATGAAATCAGTTAACGATGAAATCAGTTAAATGAAGATGAAATCAGTTAACGATGAAATCAGTTAACGATGAAATCAGTTAAATGAAGTTGAAATCAGTTAACGATGAAATCAGTTAAAGATGAAATCAGTTAATGATGAAATCAGTTAAAGATGAAATCAGTTAAATGAAGATGAAATCAGTTAAATGAAGATAAAATCAGTTAACGATGAAATCAGTTAAAGATGAAATCAGTTACAGATGAAATCAGTTACATGAAGATTAAATCAGTTAACGATGAAATCAGTTAAAGATGAAATCAGTTAACGATGAAATCAGTTAAATGAAGAATGAAAATGAAATCAGTTAAATGAAGATGAAATCAGTTAACGATGAAATCAGTTAAAGATGAAATCAGTTAACGATGAAATCAGTTAACGATGAAATCAGTTAAATGAAGATGAAATCAGTTAACGATGAAATCAGTTAAATGAAGATGAAATCAGTTAACGATGAAATCAGTTAAAGATGAAATCAGTTAAATGAAGATGAAATCAGTTAACGATGAAATCAGTTAACGATGAAATCAGTTAAATGAAGTTGAAATCAGTTAACGATGAAATCAGTTAAAGATGAAATCAGTTAATGATGAAATCAGTTAAAGATGAAATCAGTTAAATGAAGATGAAATCAGTTAAATGAAGATAAAATCAGTTAACGATGAAATCAGTTAAAGATGAAATCAGTTACAGATGAAATCAGTTACATGAAGATTAAATCAGTTAACGATGAAATCAGTTAAAGATGAAATCAGTTAACGATGAAATCAGTTAAATGAAGAATGAAAATGAAATCAGTTAAATGAAGATGAAATCAGTTAACGATGAAATCAGTTAAAGATGAAATCAGTTAACGATGAAATCAGTTAACGATGAAATCAGTTAACGATGAAATCAGTTAAATGAAGTTGAAATCAGTTAACGATGAAATCAGTTAAAGATGAAATCAGTTAATGATGAAATCAGTTAAAGATGAAATCAGTTAAATGAAGATGAAATCAGTTAAATGAAGATAAAATCAGTTAACGATGAAATCAGTTAAAGATGAAATCAGTTACAGATGAAATCAGTTACATGAAGATTAAATCAGTTAACGATGAAATCAGTTAAAGATGAAATCAGTTAACGATGAAATCAGTTAAATGAAGATGAAATCAGTTAAATGAAGATAAAATCAGTTAACGATGAAATCAGTTAAAGATGAAATCAGTTACAGATGAAATCAGTTACATGAAGATTAAATCAGTTAACGATGAAATCAGTTAAAGATGAAATCAGTTAACGATGAAATCAGTTAAATGAAGAATGAAAATGAAATCAGTTAAATGAAGATGAAATCAGTTAACGATGAAATCAGTTAAAGATGAAATCAGTTAACGATGAAATCAGTTAACGATGAAATCAGTTAACGATGAAATCAGTTAAATGAAGTTGAAATCAGTTAACGATGAAATCAGTTAAAGATGAAATCAGTTAATGATGAAATCAGTTAAAGATGAAATCAGTTAAATGAAGATGAAATCAGTTAAATGAAGATAAAATCAGTTAACGATGAAATCAGTTAAAGATGAAATCAGTTACAGATGAAATCAGTTACATGAAGATTAAATCAGTTAACGATGAAATCAGTTAAAGATGAAATCAGTTAACGATGAAATCAGTTAAATGAAGAATGAAAATGAAATCAGTTAAATGAAGATGAAATCAGTTAACGATGAAATCAGTTAAAGATGAAATCAGTTAACGATGAAATCAGTTAACGATGAAATCAGTTAAATGAAGATGAAATCAGTTAACGATGAAATCAGTTAAATGAAGATGAAATCAGTTAACGATGAAATCAGTTAAAGATGAAATCAGTTAAATGAAGATGAAATCAGTTAACGATGAAATCAGTTAAAGATGAAATCAGTTAAATGAAGATGAAATCAGTTAACGATGAAATCAGTTAACGATGAAATCAGTTAAATGAAGTTGAAATCAGTTAACGATGAAATCAGTTAAAGATGAAATCAGTTAATGATGAAATCAGTTAAAGATGAAATCAGTTAAATGAAGATGAAATCAGTTAAATGAAGATAAAATCAGTTAACGATGAAATCAGTTAAAGATGAAATCAGTTACAGATGAAATCAGTTACATGAAGATTAAATCAGTTAACGATGAAATCAGTTAAAGATGAAATCAGTTAACGATGAAATCAGTTAAATGAAGATGAAATCAGTTAACGATGAAATCAGTTAAATGAAGATGAAATCAGTTAAAGATGAAATCAGTTAAAGATGAAATCAGTTAACGATGAAATCAGTTAAAGATGAAATCAGTTAACGATGAAATCAGTTAAATGAAGATGAAATCAGTTAACGATGAAATCAGTTAAAGATGAAATCAGTTAAATGAAGATGAAATCAGTTAACGATGAAATCAGTTAAATGAAGATGAAATCAGTTAACGATGAAATCAGTTAACGATGAAATCAGTTAACGATGAAATCAGTTAAATGAAGATGAAATCAGTTAAATGAAGATGAAATCAGTTAACGATGAAATCAGTTAACGATGAAATCAGTTAACGATGGAATCAGTTAAATGAAGATGAAATCAGTTAAAGATGAAATCAGTTAACGATGAAATCAGTTAAATGAAGATGAAATCAGTTAAATGAAGATGAAATCAGTTAACGATGAAATCAGTTAACGATGAAATCAGTTAACGATGAAATCAGTTAAATGAAGATGAAATCAGTTAACGATGAAATCAGTTAACGATGAAATCAGTTAAATGAAGATGAAATCAGTTAACGATGAAATCAGTTAAAGATGAAATCAGTTAAATGAAGATGAAATCAGTTAACGATGAAATCAGTTAAATGAAGATGAAATCAGTTAACGATGAAATCAGTTAACGATGAAATCAGTTAAATGAAGATGAAATCAGTTAAAGATGAAATCAGTTAAATGAAGATGAAATCAGTTAACGATGAAATCAGTTAACGATGAAATCAGTTAAATGAAGATGAAATCAGTTAACGATGAAATCAGTTAAAGATGAAATCAGTTAAATGAAGATGAAATCAGTTAACGATGAAATCAGTTAAATGAAGATGAAATCAGTTAACGATGAAATCAGTTAACGATGAAATCAGTTAAATGAAGATGAAATCAGTTAA